>NW_014565110.1:0-1035 GCF_001313825.1 Dinoponera quadriceps | reverse complement strand
ATAACTACTGGTAATTTAGTTTTTCCGTTTGAGTCGAGTTTTTTCGAAATTACTAGCAGTGGAGCATTCTATTAGGTAGAACTATGCCGGATAATTTTATTTTGCAGCATTTCTTTCATTTGATGCTCAACTTCGCGTTTATATTTCTCCGGTATACGATACCGGAGTAATAGTAATACAGTTTTACGTTGACCTGCGCGAAATCAGCTCGTGTAGTAATTTCATGCTCTACGCGAGTAGTGTGCGTGAGGTAATTATCTCCTAAACAAAACGTGTCGCTGAAATCTGCACATATTTGAGTTATTATTTTGTATTCTTCTGAATTTAAATGCCGTAATTATAATAATGGTTTTAACCATTCGATTCTAGTTATAGGCATATTGTCGTATATTAGGTTATCATAGGCTTCTTGATACAGAACATCTTCTAAAATAATGAACAGGGCGGTTATTTCCATAGTATTCGCGATAGTATTTATTATTACATTGATGGTATAAATGGTCGTTTGCGATTACTAAGCAATTCCTGATGAATATTCATGCTTTCACTTCTTTGACGGTGACTACCCCCGTTTTGTTAATGTTCGTAGCGGCTTATATTATAGTTTCGCTGCGTGTAGGTAGATCATAGGTCCAATAAAATACCGGAGTAAGAATTTTTCCTGCAATTTTCAGTTTATGATTGGTATGGTCGCATTTTGCATCGTGAGTTTGTAGGAAATCGATTCCGAATATTTCCTTATACATCATAGGAAAGTCGTATTTAACTATTATAAAAATTTTTTGTTTTAGACTTTTTCTTCCAAGTTTTATTGTTGCGCAGAATTTTCCCAGAGTATCGATATTATGTCCAGTGATGTCAGTCAATATTAATTTTTCTTTGATCAAGAGTGTATCATCTTTCAATGAACGTAATTTTGCAAAACTGATAGTAGATCCTGTGTCGTATAATAACGATATCTCTCTCTTCTTAGCTTTTTCTAAAGACAAAATGACTAACTCTAGTCTAGTCCGATGCGCTATTGGACGCGCTCGT
>NW_014565109.1:0-368 GCF_001313825.1 Dinoponera quadriceps | reverse complement strand
CAATGGACCACTAAGAGCTTCTCAAACCCAAAGAAAGGTTCAATACAGAAATATATTGTCGACAAATGGATGATTTGAACAAAACACTCAAAGAAAACTGTACCACGACAACGTCAGGCCACATACTGCTATGGCGATTCGCCAGAAAATTGCAGAGATACTCTGGAAAATTCTGTCACATCTACCATACTTTTCGGGCCCATCACCATCAGATTGTCATCTGTTTCTCTTCCTGCAAAATGATTTGAAAGGAAAATTTCAAAAATAAAGCAGATGTCAGCTATGCACTGCTTGAGTTTTTTGCCACCAAAGATGAATCATTTTATAGAAATGAAAACCACAAATTACCATCACGCTGCGAAGAAGTC
>NW_014565108.1:0-1257 GCF_001313825.1 Dinoponera quadriceps | reverse complement strand
ATGCCATAAAAATGAAAAGTCATAAAATTCGAATTACTTGGCTGTCATTACATTTCTCGACATTTTTTAGAGATTTCACTGCAGAAATGAGAGTATTTGAACTTGTAATGAAACGACATTATTAATTTCCATTGAGCAGGCACGTGTACACGAAGAAATGGACTCCATATTCTTGGACAGCGACAGGCAGTGTACTTTTGTGGACACTGTCAACATGAAGTATCTGGAGAGAGTTATATTAGAAACATTGAGGCTTTTTCCCACAATACCAATATATGCAAGGAAACTTAATAAGAACGTAAGAATAGGTAATACAATATAAATGAATTGTATCGTGTCACTAGTTGACACGCATATATGTCATATTTTTAGAACGCGTGTTGTAAATTACTTTAAGTCCAAAAGAGAATCATCTTTATGTTAAAGTTACAGGTAATTACGTTCTTCCAAAAGATGCCACCATTGCGACATCCCCATTCATAGTACATCGTGCAGAAAAATATTACCCGAATCCACTAGTTTTTAATCCAGACAATTTTCTACCGGATAAAATGCAGCAGAGAAATCCTTACGCTTATATTCCCTTCAGTGCCGGTCCGAGGTAAAAAGAAACCTCTATGCGACATAAAATCTTATTAATGGCGTCACGCAAATAGTACTGAATATACTGTCACATTTGTTAATGTTTGACTCTTTTTTTTGTAGGTCGTGCGTGGGACGAAAGTACGCAATGCTGGAAATGAAGATTTTACTGTCCACTATATTAAGAAAATATCGCATTACTTCTGACGTGGCATATCAAGAATTTCCTTTGCTAGCAGAGATTGCCCTGAAAAGGAGCGACGAATTCAACATCAAGATCGAGTTGCGTAAAACCGCATCTCAGACAGGAGATTACATCTCCTCATAGAAATGAATAAATACTAATATGGCAATGTGTATAAGTGTGTGCGTGTGTATGTATATAAATGTAAGTCTTGACAAGAAATCTATTTTTCATATTTAGAAGTTTATTATTTATTTATATATATCAGACTATATGTTTCTTTCTGAGAATTTTTCTATTTGCCTTTCCAAATTGCGTTTGTATGATGCACATGTGAAACAATAGTTTAAGTTGAAAATATTATTGAAAATTTTAGATATAATTGTCTTCTCTAGATCAGTTACATATAACACACTATCATTTAGGCTTTTGTGTCGATTATTAATATTTAATTACTAATATTTATATCTATATACATCTATGTTCATATA
>NW_014565107.1:0-420 GCF_001313825.1 Dinoponera quadriceps | reverse complement strand
GGCTAAAAAGCAACAGAACTTTAAGAGTCGTTTATTAAAATTGCGCCTCGCTGCGAGCGAGCGATCGCTTTTATATTATCTGTACGCTGCTGCAAACGCGTGACGCAAACAAAGTGCGTATATCCGATGTGTTGTACCTTCTAGTGAAAGCAACTGCTTCGAGCTAGTTTGTTATCACGGTGACTCGACATTTTCCGTTCGCTCGTGTGCGATGCAATATCGAGCCGGACGATATTGCACTTTGGAGCGAATGAACTGCCGGGGCATTTCTCTGAAGGCAATTGAAATTGAAATATAAAATAACCGTCCAAGGTCATAGCCACTACAAAAGACGCGCATGTCAATGCTACAGCCCATGTCTACGAACGACTGCGTGATTGCCGTGCGATTGTACTTTCGATATCGAGGAAACATCATGAC
>NW_014565106.1:0-395 GCF_001313825.1 Dinoponera quadriceps | reverse complement strand
AGTGGTGGAGGGGAAGGCTCAGCGGTTCCCTCGTGGGACAAACTGCCGGTGGCTAGGTGCCGAGGCGCAGAAAGCAAGCCAGCGGCTCGAGGGATATGAAATCTTCTAAGAGAGCATGCTGTTGTGCTAGAGCTTTGGGGCTGTTGAGAGATTCTCCCACTTCCCTCCCCCTACCCTTGATCCCTTTCTTAATTAACATAACATTACCACGAAGAGAAAACCTCTTCTCACGCGGTATTCTACAACTTATACACCTTCCATCCTTCCTGTGAATCTCACTGCATAACTGCGAACAGATAATCTGTTTCTACGCGGTTAAAAACCAAATCTCCCCATTTCTTCCACCCCCCCACAAGCATTACCGCGAACAAAATATCTGTTCTCACGCGGTACCC
>NW_014565105.1:0-604 GCF_001313825.1 Dinoponera quadriceps | reverse complement strand
CAATATGTTCGTTCGAAAAAATCGATTCACTTAATGATTAAAGAATGACGTGCTAAAGGGCAGGAATGGGCCAAACTTAATATGAGAATTGTAATTCTAAATGTATTTCGATATTTTTCAAGTTAAACCTGATGATTGCTATGAACAATAAAATCGACGCATTTATCACTTGTGCATTTATTTGCGGACATTTCTTGTACATGTTTTGGTGCAATTACGCTGGACAGCNCGAAATTTATCGCCAAACGTAAGCATAATATGCGTTAAATATTAGATGTCGGTCAAATATAGTAATTATCTGCAAAGAGAATGACATGACTGTGTGATGTATATATACTCAGATATAATGCACAATGGTACACATCATCCGTGTATTGTCAAAAAATGGTGATCTTAATATTATGTAGGAGTGCAAAACCTCCTATCTTTGGTGTTTCAAGTGTGTTTTTGGCGACGTTGGAGAGTTTTGGAACGGTACTTATAATTCATATGGATAACATAATTAATAACCTTTCATGACATTGTAATACCACAATTAATATTACCGCTGTTGCACACATAAGAATAAGCATTATGATATTATATATGTGTGTAACAGTTTAAA
>NW_014565104.1:0-417 GCF_001313825.1 Dinoponera quadriceps | reverse complement strand
TCTATGTTACCGTTTGTACGCTGCGCGACGGTGGACCGTAATCTATCGATTTCCTCATCTATCGCGGGACCGTCAATATGAGGTGCATCTTGTTCTGTACGCCTGTCCATATTTAAATTATTGAGTACCTCGCTCGGATAGAAAACGCTATCGTCGTATGAAGTTAAAGAGAATTCTCCTCTTTCTGACGCGTCAGCTACGGTACTATTATTCGGCAAGTTTCTTTGTCGCCTAACGCGAGGAGTTACTGGCAATACACTATTATCAATTTCATTAAATGGAAATTCACGTTCTGCTACTACGTGTATCGGGGGCTGTTCTTCGTTTGAATCTTTAAGTACATTTAGCGCGTCTTGTATTCCTTCTTATATACTTTGAGCGGTGTTATTTATTAAGTTATCGAAATTCTGAATTACT
>NW_014565103.1:353-560 GCF_001313825.1 Dinoponera quadriceps | reverse complement strand
TTTTTTTGAGTTTGATATTAAGTTCTTCTAATTTCTTTTTAACATGCTCCTTCCATCGGAGTATTATATCCAGCGTCATATCAAGGTATTTTACTTAGTTTGAATGCGGAATTGGTGTTGCATAATAATTATTCGGGGGTAGTGCTGAAGCCTTCTATTGGTGAAATTGACTTTTCGCACCGATTTCGTTTCATTTAGTTTTATACG
>NW_014565103.1:0-326 GCF_001313825.1 Dinoponera quadriceps | reverse complement strand
TCTCTTGCAATTTCGCTATTAACCCTTAGCTGACACACGGGGTTAAAAGTACCCCAGAGTGTTTTTGAACCCAAATTTTTCATAGCTGCGCGCCAAATTTGGTTATTTGGCGTCACCTAGTATTAGTCGAGGCTTGACCCAATATTGATAAATAAAACAATTATACACATTTTTTCTCGCTGGGGTCTAAAATACCCCCTATAGCACGTACGTTATTATTTTGACGTGTATCAGCTAAGTGTTAACTCTTCTATAGTTTCACCTATAGATGGCACTACAGTATCATCTGCAAACGTAACTATTGTATTATCAAGCGGTGCTGGTAA
>NW_014565102.1:0-6404 GCF_001313825.1 Dinoponera quadriceps | reverse complement strand
TTTTTTTCCAGTAAATAAACCTACATAGAGCTCTCTTAATATCGCCACTAAAAATCCAGCAATCTACAAACCAACTATTTAAAAATATTCTTCAATAGTTTTATATTAGGATGACGGTGAGAGTGACGGATATTCTGAATATTCCAATGCAAAAATATTGGAGAATGTTTCGACAGAAAATGGACAAGCTCCTGTCTGCTGCCGNAAAAAACGGAAATATATGAAAATATTTGTATCTCAGAATGCAATCGTCCAAATTCGCTAGAACTTTAATCACTGTCGGATCCATATTGCATTTAATTGCTGGAATAGGAAAAAAATTGATAAATTAATAATGTCTCAATTTCGCAACTTCATCATGTTTCGCATTATGTCCATATTATCCATTATCGTCGAAAATTTTCATCTTATTGAAGTTTAGCATCACCATATCCAGTCACCCGGGTGCAACTCAACGGAAATCACAAAAAAACGAAATAAAAGTGAACGAATGAACGCATTTGTTTCTTGAAAAAAGTGCAAATATTTATTGTAGATATAGCACACGTTATATTCCAAAAATATTAACAAAACGATATACCGCCATTGTTTTTTGTGCCGCCACGAACACTTGTTTCCCTTCAACTGCTATGAGTATGCAAATAATAAAATCGGTGCGGATAATTATACCAAGTTATTAGGTGAACAACTTTGCTCCCGCCGTTTCCCTATAGATGGCTTTAGTGGAACTTAATGGTCAAAGTAAATAGATCATATACGTCATACAATTAACTTGGGCATCTGTCAACATAACTTAATAGTTACATTAGTCGATTTGTATCTGTACCATAAAGTTATCGTCGATTGAATATGTCAGTTTACGAGCCGAATTCTCGTCATTTGAGGGAGGTTTTACTTTTCTGCTTCAATATAAAGAAATCTGCGGCTGAGGCTTATCAAATGCTCTCAAATACCTATGGTGAGATCGCTATTAGTGAAAGAACGTGTCGTGAGTAGTTTCAACGCTTCACGAACGGTGATTTTCACGTCGAAAACCGGCATAGCGGTGGAAGAGGAAAGATTTTTGAAGATGCTGAATTGGAGGCATTACTTGATGAAGACTCGTGTCAAACTCAGAAAGAACTGGCACAATCATTGGAAGTGACTCAACAAGCCATTTCGAAGCGCCTCAAAGTCATGGGAATGATTCAAAAGCAAGGGTATTGAGTGCCGTACGAGTTGAAGCCAAGAGATGTTGAACGGCGTTTGTTTGCTTGTGAACAGCTGCTTGAAAGGCAAAGACGAAAAGGATTTCTGCATCGCATTGTGACTGGAGATGAAAAATGGGTTCATTACAATAACCCCAAGCGCAGAAAATCATGGAGAGTTCCCGGCCATGCTTCCACATCGACGGCCCGAACCGAACATTCATGGCTCCAAAGTAATGCTCTGTATTTGGTGGGATCAGCTCGGCGTAGTGTATTACGAGCTATTAAAACCAACTGAAACAATCACAGGCGATCGGTATCGAACTTAATTGATGCGTTTGAGCCGAGCATTGAAAGACAAGCGGCCGCACTACGCCGAGAGACACGAGAAAGTGATTTTGCAGCATGACAATGCTCGACCCCATGTTGCAAAAGTGTTGAAGACATACTTGGAAACGTTGAAATGGGAAGTCCTACCCCACCCGCCGTACTCTCCAGACGTTGCACCTTCGGATTATCACTTGTTCCGATCAATAGCACACGGCCTGGCTGACCAACACTTCCAGTCTTATAAAGAAGTCGGAAAATGAATAGATTCGTGGATTACCTCAAAAGATGACCAGTTTTTTCGACGCGGGATTCGTGCATTCCCCAAAAGATGGGAGAAAGTAGTGGCCAGTGATGGACAATACTTTGAGTCATAACTTTATCTCCATTTTTTTACAATAAAGCCTCAAATTTAAAAAAAAACAGCGAGAGCAAAGTTGTACACCTAATAGTTTGCGAGATTTGTGAAGGTGAATGAAGAGATTTAAAAATAGATATCGATAAAAGTTGCTTTCCAGTTCTACAAAATGAACCCATTAGTCTTTTAACTTTATTTTTACCGTTGATACACCTGCTTATTAAAATGTCGGGAAAATTTTATAATTACTAACCTGAGCAGGTGATTGCGCTGCATTTTACCAGTTTTTAAAGGATCGTATCTTTTTGTGTTGCAAAACTATCAACGTGCAGACGGTGAAGTAATACACGAACCGCTCGACATCGCAAGCATGAAATACGCTCGCTACGTAAAAAACACTCGTCACCTTGACTAGATATAGAAGTTTAATTTTGTTCACAACTTATTGAAGAACCATTATCTACATCAATGTGATTACCTGCAGCACTGACGTTATTGATAAAAACGTTCACGTACATGTATGAGGCGAACGCGCTGAAATAATTGTGCGCCGTCTCTTTCAGCGCGGCTATTTCAACAAATTATAAACATTCGTTGATAGTGAAATATCATCGTTACTTTGACATTTGGTATCTTGCGCATGCTTGACGTGTAACAGCCCTGTATGCTTTCTGTTGACTTGTCAGGAATATGTCACTTACAAATTATACAGTATTTGCTTTAAAAATGAGGTTTTCACCGACGCATGCGATGATATGAACGGAGAAAAAACAAAAGGGCAAAAGAGCGAGGAAATAAGAACGTGAAGAAAAGGATTAAACGGGAGAAATAAGTATTACGTTTTTTCTGGACCGGTAATGAAAAAATGTAAAAACCAAAATACACTACGGGAGATTTTTGCGGGCGTTATTAAATCCAGAGATGAATAGTGAATGAAGGGTGAGAATGTAATAACGATCAGGAGGAAGAAATATATAATATAACGTGCAATAAGCAAAGTCATCCTCTTCATACTTTATTCGCTCTGATTTATATATAAGAATATTCCTGACATATTCCTGACAAGTCAACAGATTCGGCTTGTCAAGGCGACGTGCAATAAGCAAAGTCATCCTTTTCATACTTTATTCGCTCTGATTTATATATTCTTATATATCGAGTCATCGAGAATTCTTATTTCGCGAGTCTACTTGCGACGAATCTCTCGCCGTTTGATTCGCTGTCGTCTCGGTTTAATTGTAACATTCGACGTTACGTCAAAAATTTTGTCAGCGTAGTTTATATTGAATGAAATGCATATTGAATGTAATGCGTTTATATTGAATGAAATGCATATTGAATGCAATTGAAAAAATAAGTGAATATAAATATGAGTTGTAAGTTTTAAGTTGAGCATATGGTACAGAAATATTTCCGCGTTAATGGAAGCTGAATATATTCTTATATATAAATCAGAGCGAATAAAGTATGAAGAGGATGACTTTGCTTACTGCACGTCGCCTTGACGAGCCGAATCTGTTCAGCTTCTATTATCGAATTCTCGATGACTCCGTCGATAAGCCGATATTTTCCGTCCTGACCCTCCCTCATTTACTTACAACCCTATTAAACATCGTTTCTCCTTGTTTCCCTCGGGACTCTCTTTTACTTGTTCTCGACGCGGTCGTCTTTATCGATGCAAACGTTTGCCCTCTCCTTCGGGGATATCTTCAAAACGGCTCCTCGTCGAATAGAAAAAAAGACGGGGGACGGGAATGAGGGGAGGGGAAGGCGCATCTTATCTGCGACGACCCCGTTTCTTTTACTTCGACTCTGCCTACGCGAATAGCCAGCAGCGAGTCGACAGCGCTATTTTAAGTTACGAAAGAGGGGACAAAAGGAGCTAATTACCATACGAACTCTGAAGAGGAATGCGATAGAGCGGATGATGAACAGTGGGATGGCTGTCGCGGCTTCCTTTGACACACGCTCCAGCTGGAGGTGTCGTACGGTTCTTACTCCGAAACGCGCCCATTTGCTGCGCTCACGTCCTCGGTTCGGCTGCTGCGGGCGGACGACATGATCCAAAGACTGCTGAAGGAAAACCCTTACGTTTTTACAGAACACAAAAATTCCCGGCGGATCCCACATTCGCGAGCGCTCGCATCCTGAACTGCAGCGGCAAAATAATGAAGGTACCTTTCTTGCGGAAACGCGCCACGTCTTTTACATGAATATCCTTCTTCCGTTGCCATCATTAAAAAGGCTTACGTATTCCCGGTTTAGAGGAAGAGAAAGGGAGAGAGAGAGAGAGAGAGAGAGAGAGTGAGGAAGGGAGAGAAGGGGAGAGAGGACAAGTTAAAAGACCGGAACTTCGTACTGCAAACGGAAACTTCTGAACCCCGTAACACGTTTTACGTTTCTGGGTATAAAACTCTCGCTGTTAAGCCGAGTTCAGAACTTGTCAAGACGCTGACAAGGAACCGAGAATGGTACACGTGATCGGAGTGTCGACGGACACGTTCGTTCCGGCGACAGCTTGGCAGTCGTAGTGACAGACAGCGCGTACTCTCAGTCGGTGTTAAGTTAGCCCTTCTGCGGATATCTTCGCGGTCGGGTATCCCGTGTGTCTCGTCGAGTTTGCATTGCTCGCATTTTCTTCGAAGAAAGGCGGCGAGTACTCGATTTTCGTCGCGGAGTCCGCGAAACCCGTCGCGTTCGATTTTCCTCTGACTGTTTAATTCGTTCTTCTTATTGCGAAATAACAGAGATATTATGTGTGTAAATTAATTTCGGTGCTTTCGTCACCAAAAATCATGGTTTATTTATCAATGGAAGTGTACAATTTCAATTCGAAGTAATATCCGTCATCAACTATAACCTTACGCTATCTATCGTAATAGCTGTCGAATTCCATCGCGATAAGGACTTAGCGGTTTTAAATCAATAAAGTCATCGACAGGTCTTCGAATAACCTCTATTATTTTGAAATGTGCGTTAGTTAAGAATGTATTATCAATTAGCATTATATTTTCAGTGGCGCATTATGGAGGCTACTCATAAATTTAATATTCATTAAGCAAAATTAAGTTCCAATATATTTATTTCATCTAAGTAATAAATATTAATTCGAGACGAAGTTGAGGTAGACATATATACACAATATTACAAATACAATATATTATTTTTTTATTTTTTTTATTAATATTATATTTCAAATTAGTGGATGCGTTATCTCGTTCGTCGAGCTAGTCGCTCTCAAGTGAGTGAAAAATCAGTTATACGTCCAGGAAGATTCGTCTTGATTGGTGGAGAGACGAAAACGCAAAGCATTTGTCACTCGAATATTACGAGGGCGTAGGTAGGCGAAGAGGCCGGTATACTTATTAGAGCAGCCGCGCGCGCCTCTATGCATGGCGCCATGCCAAATAGTTACGAACCTGACTCGAGTACAGTCCGAGAGCGTACTCGAACCGGAAACCCGGCTATGCATACTTAGTGCCCCGACGTGGACGACGAGGCCCGTCGGGTTAGAGAGGGATGTCGGGCAGACAGACGATGGAAAAAAAGGGGTCGAATGAAAGAAAGAGAATAATGAGCCAGGCGCGAAATCGACGCCACTGGCTGACGGCGACGGCGATGACTCGGAGTCGGTTTTATTTTATCGCGTCGATCCACAAACTTGGTCAAACGTGTGCGACATGAATTATTTCAGAGGATATTCGATTCGGACCGATATCAAAGATTAATGTTCCATCAATACTTTAGCGAGGAGAATATGCATTTGCGCCCACAGATAAAATAAAAATTAGATACATATAAGACAATATCTCTCTTTCTCTAAAAAAATAAGATCTAAATAAGATATGTATCTTCTTCTAAAAATTTTCTCTCTCTTTCCTCCCTCCATAAGAGAGCTAATATTTAAAACTAATAATTATTATAAGAGATTCTTAAAGAATAAATTAGGACAACCAAGAGATTGACTGCACATTCGGTTGTCATTATTAAAACAAAAGTAGTTCCATTTTTCGAACCGTTTAAAAAATATATACGATTTTTTATCATATCTTCTCAAGAAAGCCAATTTGTAGGTACAGCAAAATAATCCAGCGTATGTAGCAATTAGTGCGTTCTTAACGAAACGTTGTGCTGTCCACATAATAACTGGCATATTTTGTTGCGACAGCATTAAATTTCCAGTAAATTATTTTTCTCCGTGCGATTGATCGAACACTTAGCATATTTCAACCAAAATATTCCGTTTTATTAATATCTCCGAAAAATCCGCACGAGCTGAATAAACCGATGCATTACCGAGCTCGGAATTAATGCGATCCGATTGCACGATATTCGCGTACGAAAAGCGTAACGATCGCTCGCGCTCCTTAACTCCGGGGCCAATTGTTGCGAGAATTTGCGGTGAGAATCAAAGACATCAAAGCGAGAATCGATGTCAATGGGCAGGCTGCGAGTGGGTTTTCTCGGCCGTGATGAAATATGGAAGGAGCTTTTGCTCGCTTTGTCCGGCGCTCGTTAAAAAGTAGTCGGAG
>NW_014565101.1:0-1053 GCF_001313825.1 Dinoponera quadriceps | reverse complement strand
CGATTTTATTTTAGAAAATGAACAATTTTATTAGTAATATTTACACAGTTACTCAACATAAACATATATTTACACATAATAAACGACAAACTTAGAAAAAAAATCAAATATTTATAGAAATTAAAAATTTTAACTGTTGCTGTTGTGTGATATTCAGGAAAACAAGGAACAACGCATAGTAGCACTTTGCACGTCGGACACCAGTACCGAGATTCTTTTCTAATATTTTTTTTATAACAAACAGAACATCTTCGCAGAGGATTTTTTGTTGTNTAATCCGGGAAATGTTTCTCGATCAAGCGTGAAACATTAGATGTCATTGGGCGAGATTGTGATAATTTTTGCGATTCGATGGGATACGATGCAACTGTATCCTCAATATATTCTAATTAAAAGTTTACTCTGGTTAATTTTCCACCATTCTTTTTATACATTAAATATGAATTTAAACATATAACATCTAAAAAGTGGAGAAATATTTTTTTTATAATATTTCTTTGNTTTATTATTATAATCGACAACTACTTCGGGAACTTTTTTTATTACATTTCTTTTTTCTATCTCTACGATGTTGTCGTTATGGACGCTACTTACAAGATAACCTTCCCTATTATCTTGTCATTTCAATAACATGATTTTATTTTTAAATTTTGCAACATATTCGCCTTTTTTGATACGCGTTTCTCTAACTTCTTTACAAATGCCAATTCTGTTTTTTCGAATTGTGCCAACAACGTCCGTTTTATGTGCACACAGTTTCTCTATGAGTGGAACACTAGTGTACCAATTATCTAAATAAAGTCTACATCCACGTTCTAAAAGTTCATCACATAATTGAAGGACAATACGAGCTGAAATGTTAAATTCTGAATACCGTGGATCATAATCGGTTTCTTTTCCTGTATATATATAAAAATTCCAGATATAACTCGATTCACTCTTGCATAGGACAAAAAATTTTATCCCAAACCGACTTCTTTTTGAAGGTACATATTGCTTCCATAATAACCGCCCTTTCCACATTAGCAACGATTCATCAATGCAGATATCCAT
>NW_014565100.1:0-1796 GCF_001313825.1 Dinoponera quadriceps | reverse complement strand
TACCCACTAAAACCCCCGCGTGTGTCCTTCTCTGCGCTGTTGAGCGACCTCCTGGTATCACCGTCTGGCATTCTTCAGGAGGCCGCTCAGCGCCTGCGCGTACTAGCGCACCTACTCGACGGGGGAGGGTACCTTATGACCCTCTCCCGTAGGCTAATTGGCGCGGGTTATGTGCGGCGGTGAAGCGGACACAAGACTCCACCGCCGCACCCCTCCCGGTGGAGGGTGGTGGGGGCCGGATCGGCGACAAAACTCCCCGTTTGCCGCCGGCAGCCCCCACACTTACGTCGCCGAAAGGGCGGATTCTTGAGGGGAACAGCCCGTGCTGTGCCCCTCTGCAAGCAGTCATCCCGCGTTGTTTGTGGCGCGGGGTAAAGACGCCTCTCTCATCAGCGGAGAATGGAAAAGCGGAAGGAGGCAACGACCTCAAGCCCCACCCCCCAGCCCCCATGTTCACGTTGTTGCCGCGTGAGGGAGGGAACCCCATGCCTGGGTCCCCTTCCGCCCGGCCGCGTGTCGTCCCGTTCTATGGCGGAGGTGCGCCGGGGGTGGTCGAGGATGCCTCCTCTGACCCCTCCCCCCGCGCACCTCCTCCCTCTCACCGCCCCGTGTTTGGGGCGACGAGGAGGAGGTCAAGACTATCTCCCCTCTCCTTACACGTTCGGCCTCCTCCTTCCGCCCCATAACTGTGGAGCAGAAGGAGAGAACCGCCTCCCATGCTCCCTCACTCCCCGCCATGGCTTTTACTACGGCGGGGAGCGACAGGTCCCGGCCCACCACTGCAGTCAGGACACCACGCTCCACTGCCCACGCTGGGCAATGTTCCAGCGTGTGCTGCGCGGTGTCCCGACTGGCCGCACAGTGGTGGCATCGCGCCGTGCGCTCCTTTCCAATGCGACACAGATACTCCCCGAAGCAGCCGTGCCCGGTGAGTACCTGCGTCGCATGATATGTCAGCCCGCCGTGGCCCCTGTTCACCCACTCCGATAAACAGGGCCGGATGGCCTCGATGGTCCTTCGGCCCGGGACGTTGGGCCCCCTAAGCTGCTCCTTCCAGAGCAGAAGGGCCTTCCGCCGGGCCGACTTCCGGATCTTCCCTATGGCCCCGGCCGTCAACATCACCCCGCTTCGACGGAGCTCCCTTAAGCGGGTGTACGTATCGGCGTACACCCTTGCCAGGAGCTCCGCCGGGAGCATGCCGGCCAGGGCCGTGGCGGCCGCATGCGACACGGTCCGGTAGGCGCGGACGAGGCGATTTGCCATAACCTTTTGGGCGCTACTAAGGAGCGCCCTGATGCGCCGATTGACCATCGCCTCGCCCGCCCACACCGGAGCCCCGTAAAGGGCCATGGATTGGACCGTATTCGCATACAGCCGCCTCACCAGGGATTTGGGACCACCGAGGTTGGGCAGGAGGCAGGCAAGCGCGCCGGCCGCCCTGCCCAGCCTGGGGCTCAATCGCTCAAAGTGCTCGACGAAGCCCCAGGTTCCATCCAAGGTGAGGCCCAGGTATTTAATTCCGGGCCCCACCTCCACGCGGGCTGACCCCACCCTAATTTGTGCCCGAGGGGGGACCCCCGCAGACCTGGCGTACATAAACATCGCCTCTGTCTTATGGGGGGCCACCCTCAGGCCCAGCGCATGTATGGAGCGCACGGCGCACTCTACGGCCCCGTTAGCGAGGGCCACCGCCTCGTCCCAGCCGGCGCCCCCGGACAGCACCAATGTGTCGTCCGCGTAACAAACAAGGGTGCTGCCCAGGGGAAGGGCCGTCCTAATGACGCGGTCGTAGGCGA
>NW_014565099.1:0-1178 GCF_001313825.1 Dinoponera quadriceps | reverse complement strand
AACTGAAATAACGCATGTCGTACTAACAGAAAGAACACTCACTCTCTTACTTCGTTACATGGATTTTGCAGCGATTCCAATGGCCAGCCGGAAAATTTTGGAAGTTGGATACTCGATTCTGGCAGCAGAAATATCCGAATTAGCTCGCCAGTGAATAACTTATAAAAGTACGTAATACACAAATTTAAACATAATATTCTACATGCAGCCAAGTGTCGACCGATATCCCGTGAACGGTGCGACTGGCGATTAGAGAAAGCACCCAGGTCTCACGTTCGAATCTCCGAGATTCGAGACTCTCTCGAACATGGCCTTAATCGCCTACGACCTAAAATCTCTCATATTCGCGTGTCCCAATTTTCAAGGCGCGGCGGATCCTAAGTAAGCTCAATTCCCGGTTCTCTAACTTGCACAGATGCTGCCGATAAGCGACGGCAAACGACACAGAATTATTACGCAACTCTACATTAATTTATTCGCTGCTGTACACATTGTTTCGCTTACCCATTCGTCACCAAAAGCTTGTCTCTCCTCGTCTCGCTCGTCGTCCCGCTCCTCGACAACTTCTCTCGTTGACATTTTCTCGTTATCGCTTCGGGACATCTATTACGCTTGCCGTCGAGCCGCACAGTGACGAGCACGGTTCGTAAATTCGCGTAGGAGACTATCGACGCACAGATCTGAGACGCCGATTAATATAGAATCTTTTTGGCTCTCCCGGCTAGTTCACGTCTAGTACGGGTGCTCGCGGGACCTTCGCGTCTTTGATTCGACACTTAGCTTCTCCGAGTTCCTTCCGGGACGGCAATTGCAGGGCTTACAGTAATTCGAAGAAATTTCTTCAACCGTTTATAGGAAATCCTCCCTTGCATGATCTGTGACTGTCGCAAAGTGCCGCATCTTCTTTAGCACGTGGTGGCCACCCTCGCTGTCCGTCACCAGTCGTCTGCCCATGAGAAGAAGATNCCGTTTATAGGAAATCCTCCCTTGCATGATCTGTGACTGTCGCAAAGTGCCGCATCTTCTTTAGCACGTGGTGGCCACCCTCGCTGTCCGTCACCAGTCGTCTGCCCATGAGAAGAAGATTCCCCGCGCCTTTCCAAACGCCGTTTTTCGCAGTTCTGCAAGAGTCTTCTCTCTCTCTCTCTCTCTCTCTCTCTCTCTCTCTCTCTCTCTCT
>NW_014565098.1:0-762 GCF_001313825.1 Dinoponera quadriceps | reverse complement strand
TATGGGCAAACGATAAGATTACACGCCATCAAATGCGTCATGTGTTCCCCAACGCGTTTATCATATTTTCCGCCTTCACGTAAGATACGTAGTTTGTTACATCCTGAGTACCTCGGGAGCAAGGAATTCCTTTTTTTTATGATTAGGAAGACAGACGGATTTGGGCAAACGTTAAGATTATACGCCGCAAAATGCGTCATGTTTTTCCCAACGCGTCTGTCATCTTATTAGCCTTCTTACATGGTCAGCCGAACTCTGTTCCTTTGATGGGATTAGGTTCTTGGGATTGTTTATGATATCCTGATAATATTAGTAGTTCTCCAGGGTATCTATTTCCAAATCTTCTATATCCGTTTGCCACGAAAACTCCTCTTATTGGCGATCGTCATCGGCCACCCCCAAAATCTTCCTTATATAAACCTCACTCTCTTGCCACAAGCTCACTTCTATTACGACTTCTATTACAACTTCCATTATGACTTCCATTATTATTTCGCCTTCTGCTGACTAACTCGCTAACCAAATCGGGATCTTCCCTAAGCCACTTCTTCTTCTGGTGAAAAATTCGCTGTGCAACTCGAGATCTCTTCAACAAATTATTCCGGTGAATAGTCCGAGTTTTAGAATCTCTCGATATTTTGATTCAACCATCGTGAGTGCACCTATTATCCAGACAATTGTTCCAAAAACCCGAACCACAAGACGACAACCAGGCTCAGCTCTCAGAAATCCAAGAAAACACATCACAAATTAGCGAATACA
>NW_014565097.1:0-446 GCF_001313825.1 Dinoponera quadriceps | reverse complement strand
AACTTCACACATAAAATAGTGACAGATAAACCTCTCGAAATAAATCATGCTTATTTTCTAATGGCGCCACTTATTAAAAAATCCCGGAACTTTTCAACCAATGTAATATATAAGGTAATTATGTAAAATAAGGTCTTTTCCGAATATCGATACATATGTACAGATATATATATACCAGGTGTATGCGTAAGTTTTTTCCGGTTTTTTGGTGAAAAAACACGTAATTTTCAAGGGAAATTAATTTTTTTTTAATTCAAAATATTGGCCATCGGCTTATACACATTTTGCCCATCTTTCAGGTAATTTATAAATACCTTGCCAGAAAAACTGCTTGTCTTTTGCGGTAAAACATTTGTCGAGCCATTTTCCAACTTCCTCGAAATTGCTGAAGTGCTGCTCTGCGAGCGCGTGCTCCATTGATGCGAAGAGGTGATAGTCAGATGGCG
>NW_014565096.1:0-234 GCF_001313825.1 Dinoponera quadriceps | reverse complement strand
GTATAAGCGTTTCCAAGATGGCCGTGAAGACGTTGAAGTTGACGAACGCCCCGGACGCCCCAGCACATTAACAACCGGTGAAAACGTGGAAAAAGTGAAAGAAATGGTTATGAACAATCGCCGAACCACAGTCAGAAAAGTCGCTGATGATGTTGGCATATCGATTGGCTCATGCCATGAAATTTTTTCGAATGTTTTGGGTATGAAACGCGTTGCATCAAAATTTGTTCCAAA
>NW_014565095.1:0-1095 GCF_001313825.1 Dinoponera quadriceps | reverse complement strand
GAGAACTTGTTATCCTGGAATGTTTCAACAATACTCACGATTGAAAATTACTATCGCAATCAACGGTGCTTACTGAAATCTAATTGCGTTAGAGGTCCCGTCTTTCGACTCTGATAGATCTAGATGTGATACTTTTATTTTAACCTGTTTCCTCATCACTCATGATCAAAAAATATTAATCCTACATATTCTACTAACTATTGTTCTACTTACTATGTTATGAGAACTTGCTATTCTGACATTTTTCTCCAATACACACGATTGAAAATTACTATCGCAACCAACGGTGCTTGGTGAAAACTAACTGCGTTAGAGGTCCCGTCTTTCGACTCTGATAGATCTAGAAGTGAAGCTTGTTATTCTAACATGTTTCTCCATAACTCATGGTCCAAAAATTTTAATTCTACATATTCCAATAAATGTTATTCTAATTACTATAATATTAAAACTTGTTATCCTGACATGTTTCTCCAATACTCACGATTGAAAATTATTATAGCAACCAACGGTGATTGGTGAATTCTAACTGCGTTAGAGGTCCTGTAGGGCCATTTGCCGCCACTTCCGCTTCGCGCCCACGGCGGAAGCAGAGTCTCGTGCCGAGAGCTATCTTCTCCGCGCAGGCCGCGGTGCTCCCCGCCGGGCGCGGTATCTTGGCCTCCGGTGCCGCGCGCGGCGCCACAACTGAGAGGAGACGTAGAAGAAGCGTTCGCTTCGCCGTCTGAGTAGCGAGAGTGAGTCAGCAGAGAGCAGTTAGAGAGTCAGCAGCAGCGAGAGAAAGTAGCGAGAGACACAGAGTAGAGAAAAGCGAGAGTGTTGAGCGAGAAGCGGTAGTGAGTAAGAAGCGGAGGAAAGCGTAGAGAATGTAGTAGAGTTGGCGAGACGTCTGTAGGAGAGAGGAGCGCGGAATAAAGACGTTGGAAGAGAGAAAAGCGAGTCAAGCCATTCTGACCCCGCCTGCACCTTCGTTGCTCCCGTTCGGCGTTTGTGGTAGACCAGGAAGCGGAGCAAATCAAAACTGGTCGCCCACAGTCCTGTCTTTCGATTCTGATAGTTCTAGATGTGAAACTTGCTTTTCTAACATGTTTCCCCATA
>NW_014565094.1:0-1390 GCF_001313825.1 Dinoponera quadriceps | reverse complement strand
GGCGAACACACCATCCCTACTCGTCCCGATGCTCAAGTCCGCCACGAGCAAGAGGGCCGGGAGCACCCGGTGGAGACGGCGAACACGTCGTCCCGAAAAGGAAGTTAGGAGTCCGGTGCCCGCGACTTCCACGGGTGAGACAGCGAATACACTACCCCGGTCTTTCCGGACGGAAGGATGTCGAATTCGGTTGCATACTCACAGCGGTGACGGCGTACACACTGTCGCGGTCTCTTGACCTGGGGATCGGGATCAGGAGCAGCTTCGGTCTTTCGATCCGGCTGACTCCGGTGCAATCGGTCTCGTTATCGCGGTGGAGAGGTCTTTTATACCGCTTAGACACGGTTTTTCCGATACGTATTTGTTTGGCAACAACAATTATTGTTGCCAACGCGTACACGTGCCAGATGTGTGTGCCACGCGTGGTAATTGTTTATTTGGCGCAAAGCGCTGTTTTGCGGCCGACGAATGGTCGGTCGGCCGCGGTGTTTCGCCGGAAGGATGCATCGTTACAGTTCAAAAGAGAAGTTAACAAGTATAGTATCGCCAAAGTAAATTTTTGCTAATCTATAGTCATGATTCGATATCGCATTTTGTTCCAGCCAGTCAAATTTGACGATGGAATTGATAAATATTTAACATTCTAAACTATGCCAAATATTTCTTGTTAGTTAGGGTTACGTATAGCTTTATGAACAATTATTTCTTTTAATACGTTACAGTAAATCGAGTTTTTATAACTGAAAAATATAAAAGTCATAGGGTATAAGTGGAAATAGTTGAATTACGCGTAGACCTGATGGATTAAAATGTCAGAAATAGTTTGGACCGTAAAAGGATAAAAATGTCTAAGTAGCAATAAATTTCAATTCAACAATTTGGAAAATTTTCGGTCATATAAATTCTATTAAGAAAGAATTTACGGTCATACAATTTCTATTAAGAAACAAAGTAAAATAAAGCGAATTTGTTGTCGACCGATGGTAGGACTAATGACATGAATAAACATAAATAAAAGTATATAGATTGCGCCGAGTTTCTGAGGCATCTACAGGAAAAGTGAAATTTCTTCATGAGTTCAAATTAAACGTAATATTCCATAAAATTCTAAGAATATAATTTACTTCTATTTTGACGATAATAATGGTCTTAACCCATTTTATTCCTCTATTTCTATAAATGAACATCAAATCCTATCTTATCTTCAAAAATTTTTTATTTGTGATAAAGATAGATTCTGGCCTAGATCGTGTCCATGTCAGGACTAGATTTTATTACTGAAATTCCAAACTATTTTTCCATTATTTCCAAATTATTTTTTAAAAAGTGATTTTACGTGGTCGTCATTTCTCGATGATGGATGGGGATAGCAAATAAGCTTGCAAAACAC
>NW_014565093.1:0-364 GCF_001313825.1 Dinoponera quadriceps | reverse complement strand
ACATTATGTGCGCCTTTGAAATCTCTGTCGCAGACTCGACATTTCCACTTCACATCCGAACGCGAGTGATCCCTCCTAACATGCCCTATATAATCCTTTTGTGCAAGGAATGAAGAGTCCCCGCCACGCTGTGCACAGCCAGGGCACGATACAACGTCTCCGGCGACAGGTAACCGAACATCAAAGCTAACAATATCCGGGTGAATATCGAGGTCGTCAACATTGGCCCCGCTATCGTTAATAAGCGAGTCCTCCGCATCGAACCCGGGGCCGTGGTTCTCTGCGTTCGAGGACAGAGCAATCCTTCGGGTGTTGAGTCTGGTGTGATAATTATGTAAATTTTGAGTTCCCATATAAAAATAAG
>NW_014565092.1:0-445 GCF_001313825.1 Dinoponera quadriceps | reverse complement strand
ATGGATTATATTTTTTGTATTCGATTTTTTCTATACAAATCTTTCTTAATCAAAATTCAATGTGTATCTTAATTAATAATCCTGAGATGTGACGACTACATATGTGATCCTACAAATGTCTCATATTTTATGTTCATAGTCATAATGCCGTGTGTACCATCGGTAATCACGTCTACCGTATTCAACGACTGGCAGTCTTCGACAGTGTACAGTGTTTCCAGCAACGGCCATATGCAGCCTTCGTTTGTGCACGGAGTGGCCTATCCTACGTCCGAATACAATCTCATCCCTGAAGTACACCACGATGGGAATTATTGTAAAGACAATGGCAAGAGAAATGGCCGTGTAAAGGGTTCAAGGAAAGATAATTATAATCATACGTTTAATCATGCCAATGAGATGCAAGCTGGATACGTGGCTGACGAGAGATTCATCCCACCGGTGC
>NW_014565091.1:0-327 GCF_001313825.1 Dinoponera quadriceps | reverse complement strand
TTTTATAAAAATGAGACAGTGGAAAGAACAATAGTTATTTCTATATCAAATTGTATATATACTGTTCAATGTTAATATATGTATTCATAACTTCGTATATAATATATTTCAAATCTGGTAGGTAATGTTTAAAAGTTACGGCTGATAAACATATCCTATGTTTCCTGTAGTTTGTTGGTTACGAAAGTGCGTCATATAGAGATGGAGCAGACAAATTTGGGATAAAAATTAACAGTTTATAGTAAGTTATTAGTAGAGTAATACAATTTCTTATGTTTCTTGCGTGTAATTTCATCAAATATCCCACCACAGCTGAAAAACTAGAAA
>NW_014565090.1:0-565 GCF_001313825.1 Dinoponera quadriceps | reverse complement strand
TCATCGAGGATCTTCTTCAAGACTGCCACGGCTCAACGGTTTTCTCTACTATCGACCTGCAGAGGGCTTATTACCAGATCTCTGTAGCTGCAGAGGACATTCAGAAAACAGCCGTCACCACGCCCTTCGGTCTCTTCGAATTCCTGAGCATGCCGCTCGGGCTGCGGAACGCCTCGCAGACATTCCAACGCTTTATGGATACCACTCTGCGTGACTTGCCGTTTGTACGATGTTACATGGACGACTTACTTATCATCTCTAATTCTCATGAGGAGCACATAGAGCACCTCAGAACACTCTTCCAGACTCTTCGATCGGCCAAGGTGTTCGTCAATTTGGCNGAAATGCAGCTTCGGTAAGGCCCGCCTTGATTTTCTCGGTTTCAGCATTTCTGGCAAAGGCTACGAACCACCCGCAGCTAAAGTCAAGGCAATCGAGGATTTCCCAAAACCTGAGACTCCTGCTCAGCTCAGGAGATTCCTAGGCATGACAAATTTTTACCGCCGATGCATCCCTAGGGCATCACTTCTCCAGGCTCCTCTAAGCGATATGCTCAAAGGACTCC
>NW_014565089.1:0-1449 GCF_001313825.1 Dinoponera quadriceps | reverse complement strand
AACCAATATGACATTTTATCTATATATTATATAAAATGTCTTGCGTAAGATTATAATATTTCCTTGAACTTGAACGTGAAGATTAACGGTGCGGGAAAGGCGAGTGAGCATTACGTACTTCTTTATGAAAACTTGCACATTTTTCGTCATTCCATAAATCTTCATATTCCGATATTCTTGTGTTATCGATACCGGACCGGAACTATTGATTCGAATGTAATTGATTGTTAGCGGTTCAATAGGTAAAATTTTTAATGCACTGTCACCTAGATGTAATCAGAAGCAGAATGCCATTAATTGTTTGCAACTGGAAATCTTGTGATAGCGTTAGAAAAAAAAAATTACATTTCTCGGAATAATTTGAGATTAATTATTTTAAAAGCCACATAACACACCATTTCTATTTGCTGTTTCCAATACTCTATTACTACTATTATTATTATTACTCTAACCGATTTCCTCTTCCATTTTTCTCCTATTTTGTGAAGGGTGATTCATATAGAAAATGCCCGACTTAAATATTTTCTAAATTCATACGCATATAAAAACAGTTTGTAATAGAACAGTAATATTATAGTTTCTTTTACATAATCCGATTTCTCACTTTCTTCTTTTCTCCTCTCCCCTCCGCCTTCTCCTACACCTTCCCTCTCTCTCTCTCTCCCTCTTTCTCTCTCTCTTACTTGTCACTCGTAAAGTGTCGAAGTAAGATCCTCGAAAGTAAATACTATCTCAACAATTTTATATTTTGTTCTGGTACTATTACAGTATAAAATATCTCAAAATATTATAAATATCTATTTAAGTAATATAAGTCCGAAATATCTTATGAAATATTCATTTCAATGATATTATGTGAATATTTTCCTACATTGAATATTGAAAGAAATCAATTGATTATACTAATTTTTACATACAATTTAGTATTAGTGCATCAGTAAAATGAAATGGAATCGGCTTATGTTTTTTTCTTACATTAATCTATTCTTCTCACTAAATCTCTTTTCATGAATGGTATCGTACCTCGCGATAAAAAGTAACGTAAATGTACTTGCCGTTAGCTAAAACACTCAATGCTACTGTGACAGCCTCGGACACACATTTGTTGATATCCGGATCCGATAGCTTACAAATTTTGAAACCATTAGCTGCAAATAAGAGGATGACTTATTTTATATAATTTGTTACATAATTAATAACGTACGGTTTCGATGCGTTAATATGTTGAAATACGAGGGTGAATAAAATATAAATCGGAATTATTTTTATACCCGCAGTGAGGCGAACGGAGGGAGGCCAGGCTTCTGAATGTTATAGGTGGGGATGCCTGAAGTAGATTCCCTTCTACGCAACTTCTCATTAGCACTCTGTTAATCAGTTTCACAATGTCAGAGCGGGATGTGCCCTCGTCCGTTGCACAACGAATTATTATTAAATTTCTCACTGCAG
>NW_014565088.1:0-262 GCF_001313825.1 Dinoponera quadriceps | reverse complement strand
TTAAACTTTAATTGATCAAGAGTCAAATTTTCCACATTTTAAACTGCTTTTAATATCGCACGCGCCCTTGCCCTAAGATACGAAGCAAGCGCTGTAGTCTTTGAAGGCTCATTCCAAGAATTCGCGCGCGCGATCAAATCAAATTAAGAAAAATATTCCCTTAAAAAACTCGTACCGTCGTAAGTATCTAATTTTAATTTAAAACCCAACTCAACGTGTGAATCAACCTCCCTGCCGACTCTCGTACTCGCAACAGCGACGC
>NW_014565087.1:0-233 GCF_001313825.1 Dinoponera quadriceps | reverse complement strand
CAAACATTGAGGCGAGAAACGTATCCCAAATGACGAAAATGGTTTTCTATATTTGTGTGGGATATATTAAGTGTTGTAGCAATCTCTCGTACTGCTTGCGATGGATTTTTGTCGACGGTATTCTTTATTACATTTGAATCAATCTCTGCTGGACGACCAGAACGGGACGCGTCACTAACATCAAAATCTCCAGAACGGAATTTGGCAAACCATTTTTGACACACACGTTCTGT
>NW_014565086.1:0-1253 GCF_001313825.1 Dinoponera quadriceps | reverse complement strand
CTCAACCTTATTAATAAAATAATAATTAGTCTAAAAAATCTTAACACCTAATTTAAGCAATATTTAAAATTAGCGGCAGGAAATTAGTTTTAATATTTTAAATTTAAATTGGTTTTTAAAGTAAAATTATGTGGCTTTTTAAATATAAATTAATTTTTTAAGTAATTCTGCGTGTAAAAATATTGAAATAAAATAATAGAAAATCGCATATTTCATAAGACAATTTATATTTCATTGTGTTGTTACACATCATAAATGATATATAATATCGAGTTTATTTGATGTACACTTTTATACATTTGATTCCCACTTCTCTTACTATCTTGTGTGTTACTTCAGCGAAGTATAAGCGACAATATAATATACTAAAGAAAGAGAGAGAGTGAGAGAGAACGAATGTGGATGAGAAATAACAGGAAATGCAGTCAGCGGAACAAAGAAAATTTGTATAATGAAACGATGATTAATAAAATTAAAATAAATGCGAATTAGATTTGCATTATGTTAATCATATCGAAATCCATACATAAATGCCTATTAAAAGTTTCGTTAGCATTTACGTTGTAACCTCCTCTTAACAGGATCAAGTATTCACCTGAGGTTTGTACTCGCTGCTGTTAAGAAATGATAATAAATGGATAATTGAAATTGTTATGAAATTTTGTTTTAACAATTTGAAAGCTAGAAAAAGAACAACGTAGTTTTTTCGCATTTGTATTTATTACCAATATAAGTTTTTAATACATTTCTCAAATGCAAAATTTGTCTGCAAAATAAAATTGCAAGTTCATTTGATGCCCATTTTGACCGTTATATTCATCCTGCCGGAAAAATTTGAAAATCCTCCTCCTTTCAGTTTAAATCAGTTTATAATTATTTTAGTGAGCCTGCAGAATGGAAAGCAGCAAACGGTATCCATATGCGAAAGTCCATCCAAAGGAAGAAATTGTGATCTCTGGTATTTCAGGACGGTTTTCAAATTCTGATAATATTAGAAGAATTTTATGATGATTGCGGTGTTACAACCGAAATGCTCTCCTACATGGAGGCCCGTGCAACTGGTATTGCGGTAGGAGATCCGGTAGAAATAGACTCTATCGATCAAGCGTTATGTTTAAAAAGTACCAGACCTTTATTATCGGGTTCGGTGAAATCGAATCTTGGCCATTCGGAGCCTTGCAGTGGTCTCTGTTAAGTGGCAAATGTATGTGAATATGTTTGTTTTAACGGTGCCTTTAAAAGTTAAACTACGT
>NW_014565085.1:0-252 GCF_001313825.1 Dinoponera quadriceps | reverse complement strand
CTCCTTCCTCGCGGTCACACGCGTTCTTCCGTACGGCAGTCACAAAGCGTGAATACGACAACTCTTTGGCGGTAACTCAGTCTCGGTTCAAGTTTGGCGGTAGCAAAGTTTCTTTTTAGCTTGGCGGTAGCAAAGTCTCTTTTCACCTAACGGTAGCAATATCTCTCTCTAACTGACTCCAAAGTTCTTCGCCGACAAGCTCGTAGCGATCCGCTACCTCTTCCCCCCTTTCTTTTCGGCAGCCGAATCTTT
>NW_014565084.1:0-1496 GCF_001313825.1 Dinoponera quadriceps | reverse complement strand
AATACATTGTATAATTATATATATCTTTGCTCGTGTACTAAAGGAAACTTCAATAAAACTTCTACTAAAAGAAAGGTCAATATATTCTATTATCCAAGCGAAGCATGTCTCGTACTGTTGCGAATATAAAGCCGATTAGAAGCAAGAGAGAAAAAAAACGAAAGAAAGTATGTGACAAATAAAATCATAACAGTCGTCAGTAAGAAATTATATGAGTTATGTAATATTCAGAGTAGGTAATATTAAGATTACCCAAAATTAAATTTAAATTTCAAANTAATTTCTTAATTACATGATACGATTTTAAAAATTCCAATAACTCTTCTTGATTGTCGCATATCGGCATAAAACATTTTAGATTCAAAACAGCCTTGACAATACATTGTATAATTATATATATCTTTGCTCGTGTACTAAAGGAAACTTCAATAAAACTTCTACTAAAAGAAAGGTCAATATATTCTATTATCCAAGCGAAGCATGTCTCGTACTGTTGCGAATATAAAGCCGATTAGAAGCAAGAGAGAAAAAAAACGAAAGAAAGTATGTGACAAATAAAATCATAACAGTCGTCAGTAAGAAATTATATGAGTTATGTAATATTCAGAGTAGGTAATATTAAGATTACCCAAAATTAAATTTAAATTTCAAATTAGAAATAGATTCGTTTGCATTGTGACGATGCAAATTTTCGCTCGTCATTCAGGTCGGGACGTGGCCGAGGGGGAGCCAGGGGTTCGCGCTTTCTCGTAAGAGAAGGAGACCGAGTTACAGTTTATTGGTTCTGTGCGCCGTTTGCGCACAAGACGTAACTCGCGGCTACTATATTTTTTCTTTGAGTGTAACAACATCCATAAGCCAGAACATCGGACGTAAAACAGACAGACCGGAAATGAAACTGCCGGCAGGAGACAAGGACGAACCACAGCGAGGGCCCAGAAGGAACGGCAAGAGCGAAATGCGGAGGGACGGGGAGACATTCACCCAGACAGATGGTCGGCGACAGATAGCGGGATGGCCAACTTGCGTTAAAAAAGGCGCAAAGTCCCGCGACCCGGTCGCAGTGTAGGCAGGGAAAGATTTCGCGGAAAGCGCGCCCGGGAGCCCTGCAAACTGCTGCAAACCTAATATTTGCCGAGTGCCGTCCCGGGGAAAGAACAAGCGTAAAAACGCGTCGAGAGAGCCACTGCAGACGCGAGGTCCTGCGAGCGCCCTTGAGACGCGTGATCTAGCCGACAGGACCAATCAGGGGCCGCATCGCGCGGCGTGATAGATCCTTGCGGCGGCTGCCTCCTGCGTTACGTGACGAGTTCTGTTCGTCACTGTGCGGCCCGATGGCGAGCGAATTGGACGAGCGAGCGATCGAGCGAGAAAGCGAGAAAGCTGCTGTGTCCAAGGGGCGAAGTCCAAGACAGGAGAGGCGAGCTGCCGGTGGTGAACGGGTGACCGAGAACCATGTACAGCCGCGGGTAGAAGACATATAGTTGCGCATAATT
>NW_014565083.1:0-844 GCF_001313825.1 Dinoponera quadriceps | reverse complement strand
GCTTCTTTCATATACATTTTACGAGCATCCCGCATAGCGATGTTGGATTTGCTAATAGTTTTTCGTTGCTAACACTTTGACGCAAGATGTCCGCGCTCACAGTAACTAAAACATATCGGTCCTTCCGATTTCATTTGACAATCGGCGCCTATGTGACTCCGTTGGCCGCAATTGAAGCACCGCTTCTCATTACGTGGCACCTCCTTCTTGTCCGCCTTTTCAGCACCTTGACGATGGCCTCCGCTTGCCTCCGCTCTTTATGCGGGACTGGTAGGAAATCTTTCCCTTAGGTTTACCTTTTCAAAAGCCTGAAGCAGTGACGCCTTCGTTGCGAATCCTCCGACTCGCGCTTAGTCCCTTAGGCTCGTGACTGGTATGCCATCGATGATGTAATATAGTACTTCGTCCTAGTCGATGGGTAACTCGATTAGCAAGAATCGCCCTTGCGTGAACGTATTCGTGGAACGTCTCACCTCTCTGCCAGATTTGCTGCTCGAACGTTTTCTCAATATCCATCTTGATCGGACGATGGCCAAACATCTCACGCAGCTCACTGAGTAGATCGTCGACGGAAGCATCTATGCAGGTAGGGTCAGAATAGAACCACTCCAGNTCAGAATAGAACCACTTCAGCGCCCTCTCTTCTAATTTCATAACTAATACGCCCTTCTAATTTCATAACTAACATTCACTAATCAAAACTTTGGTATACCTTTCCGTCAATCTATACGCTCTCCTCAAGAGTGTTAATTGAGTTCTAATTTTCATAGTCACCAGTACCTCCGTCAAAATTGTCCAGCATATCCGCTATTGCTGTTATGCTCAGTTTCGACGACACTATTAC
>NW_014565082.1:0-413 GCF_001313825.1 Dinoponera quadriceps | reverse complement strand
ATAAAGTAAGAAATTCCATCCGAAAAGCATGTAAAGTTTGATTTTAACGTTTTCGAAACGGTGATTTTAACGTAAGGGATAAAGAACGTCCCGGACAGCCAAAAAAATTTGAAGATGTCGAGGTGTATGAATTGATTGATAAAGATCCAGCTCAAATGCTTTTAGAGTTTTCGAAAGCGTTAAATGTTAATTCAATGGTCATTTGAAAACGCTTTCATGTAAGGGAAAAATTCATAAGTAATTGATATGACTATCACATGAGAAGTCGGATAATTCCATTTGAATCGTTTGTCTATCGTGACTTCGTTCCTTGTCAGGCAAAGAAAAAAAAAATTTTTTGTGGTCCATCGTGACTGGCGATGAAAAATGGATTTATTTTGATAATTCCAAGCGAAAGAAATCATGGGTTGATC
>NW_014565081.1:0-285 GCF_001313825.1 Dinoponera quadriceps | reverse complement strand
GCTCCATAAGTCTTTGAAAGGTAGCCGGAGCATTACACAATCCAAAAGGCAAAACTGTAAATTGCCATAAACCTTTCCCAATTGAAAAAGCTGTCTTTTCCCTTTCTTTAGGACGTAACTTAACTTGCCAATAACCACTTTTCAAATCCAAAGTTGAGAACCAAGAATTCCCCGACAATTGATCAATTGTATCATCAATACGAGGAATAGGAAATGAGTCCTTTATTGTAACTGCATTAATTTCCTAAAATCAACACAAAAGCAAATTGAACTGTCTTTCTTTCT
>NW_014565080.1:0-533 GCF_001313825.1 Dinoponera quadriceps | reverse complement strand
TATTCGATGCTCACTAATCGATGTATTTTTTGAACTCAGTCATATTTCAATCTTTTCATATAAAACTCAAATTAGAGAAGAGGGAGATGGCGCAAAGCACAAGAATAAAAACCGAAACCAAATTAAAAACGTTTTTCAGTTTATTTTTATAAGAACAGTTTTATTTTTGTAGTATGACAGTTATATTTACAAAGTTATGTTTACAAAAGTTTAATTTTATATTACAAGTCTAGTTTTATATAATTCTAAGCCCAAATTATNAGCCCAAATTATTTTAATAAATTCAGTACATGAAAAGCAGAAGTTTTTTTTTAATAAAAACCAAACTGAAAGTAAGAAACAAGCGCGCGCAAGATCCACGTGGGTGAAAGGCAATTGGCCAGGACGAGAAACGAGCGAGAGTATTGTAGGAGACCGACGATGGCCGCGCGTGCGCCTGCGCGAGATACTAAGGGGCGACTGCGATTGGCCAAGGCCAACAGCAAATCAGAAAGATATCGGAAAATAGGGATATTCAAAATTGTAAGAGAAGC
>NW_014565079.1:0-1068 GCF_001313825.1 Dinoponera quadriceps | reverse complement strand
TATAAGACCAGGGACGTCCCCCCATCTAACCCAGCTCCCTTTAAGGCCGAGAAAAGCCGTTGCTCTCCCAGCTACCAAGGAGGAGGCGCTCTTATTCGGTTCTTCTTATCATCTGCGGAGCCCCGAATGTGTGGCGAAGCCACCTACTTCAAAGTCCACAGCTGGCGGTCCCTAGAGGACCAAGCTTTGTCACCACAACAAGGTGGGGCCTCGACGACGAAGAGAGAGGGAAGACCATTTTTATTTGTTAACGCAAGGGAAATGCATTACGCATCCCCCGGGAGCTCCCCGTAGAGAAACGAGAGGAGGTATACACACTAGAACCCTTCGTATGTCCACCTGGAGCTTATGTGAGTGACCCTCAAGCATCACCGTTAGATATTCTTATGAAGGCCCCTCAAGCCATCGTGCGTTGCGCTCCGAGCGCGGCCGGGTTTTTACGCGGCGGATGTTATGTTTTGCGCTTAGTAAGGGGGCACAAGCCCCTCCCAGCGCCCCTCCTTTTAAGTCGGGAGGTTTAGGGTGGCAGAGAGCGAGACTCCCCGCTCGCTTCCGACCACCTCCCGAATCCCTCTCCCCGGCGTCGCATGGGGGTGAGAGCGACCAAAGTTGCCCGCCCACCCACCGCGCCGGGGAAAGGCCCCTCTTGCCCCAGCGTCGCCTAACGCGGCACTGAAACGCCTACCGCGGGTNGCCGGCCAACCGAGAAAGAACGGCCCGGGAGACCAAGGCCCCCACGAGCCGAACCCCCCTCGACGAGCCGGCCACCCCGCCAGGCCTTCACAGTCTACGGCTCCGACCCGGGGGCTTGATCATTGCCCCACGGAAGGAGCGGGGGCCGCAGATCCCTCACCCCCCCCCCAGGCTGGAACCGTCATCCTGCCCCTTTAGAAGGCCTGAAGGGGACGCGCGACACCGCGGCAATCGCAGCGCACATAGCGCCCCCGGCCCGGTGCCCGTCAGGTCGACCCGCTCGCTAGCAGGGGAGGCAATGAGACTCCCCAGCACAATTCCCGGCCACATGGCCCGGACGACCCCACCGGTAATACCGGGCCTGCTCCACCTCTG
>NW_014565078.1:0-1020 GCF_001313825.1 Dinoponera quadriceps | reverse complement strand
TCATTTGAGCGCGGTTTGTATTGTTTACAGTGAATTGAAAAATTCATGTAGGTCAAAAAATAGAATTAAATCGTGAACATTCTCGTGCGATTATTTTTCATAACTTTCGACGTAGATTATGAAAACAAAAGTGCATCGATGAACTTAATTTTTTATACAGCGAGAAAGTACCATCCTACAGCATTGTAAAAAACTGGTATAATGAATTCAATCGTGGCCGACGTTCGCTCCAGGACGAATTCCGTGAAGGTCGTCCAAAATCGATTGTTGTGCCAGAAAATATCGATTCTGTGCGTGAACTGATAAAGCAAGATCGTCATGTGACCGTGAGATTAAGGCATCTTTGGGCATTAGTATGACAAGCATCAATAAGATATTGCATGAATATTTGTTCGTAAAAAAAATTTGTTCGCGTTGGATCCCGCATAATCTGACAAACGCTCAAAAGAAGACTCGTGTTGATTGGTGCAAGGAAATGTTAAAAAAATACGTTCAAGGTGCATCAAAGGCTGTATGTAACATCTACACAGGTGACGAATCATGGATCTGTGCATATGAGCTCGAAACAAAACAGCAATCGACTGTATGGGTCTTCCAAGACAAGTCAAATCCAACAAAAGTTGTTCGCGGAAGAAGCACATCGAAGCAAATGGTTGCCTGTTTCTTCGGCATTACCGGTCACGTGGCGACAATGGCGTTAGAGCACCGTAGGACGGTCAATTCTGAATGGTACACGACCATTTGTTTGCCAGAATTCATCGGAGAAATTTGAGAAAAGCAGAAGAAGAGGCGAATCGTTCTTCATCATGATAATGCGAGCTCTCACACATCGGGTCAAACAAAGGAATTTTTGACCGGCCAAAATATCGAATTGATGGGTCATCCGTCGTACAACCCTGAATTGGCACCCAATGACTTTTTTTTATTCCCGCACATCAAAAATAAATTACGTGGTCAATGATTTTCGACATCCGAAGAAGCGGTTGATGCATTCACAACGCATGTTTTGCAGTTACCTCA
>NW_014565077.1:0-943 GCF_001313825.1 Dinoponera quadriceps | reverse complement strand
GTCACCAACATTTTTCTTCACTCATTTATTCGAAATTTAATAAGCAATCGAAATATCTAAACATTATTGTCCTAAATGATTGAGAAGTACATGTAATCTCCAATCGTTTATGATCGCATCCGATGCGGCGCTGCGCGTCGATGGTAAACAAATGATCGTTGTTATTATTTACCTTATTTCGAGTCACCAACATTTTTTTTCATTCATTTATTCGAAATTTAATAAGGAATCTAAACATTATTTTCGTAACTGATTGATCTAAGACTTGTATTTGACTCGTAACTGATTGATCTAAGACTTGTATTTGTATCTGATCATACTGCGCAGGCTGTAGAAACTCCTTTAAATAATGTAAGTTTGACCAACTACTTTACGTTCTTACTTTGCGCACTTAAAGTTAGGGAAAAAACAAAGGGAAAATTATATAACGATATTAACATTTTGATGTGGATATAAATGTACGCAACTTTATCGCGGTAGGTGAAAAGTAGAGAGTTGGATGTAGAATATGTCGCTCTTTTACACCGTCCTTATACTGAAGACATGGAGGGTCATTTTTACAGAGGATATGTTGTTGTTGGACCTAAATCAACTCGTAATACAATATGCAAAGTTGAAAATTGCTTAAATCAACGGAAATCAATCTGCTTCGTGTTTTCCGGAATAGAAGCCTCGTGTTGTAACATAGATGAAAGACTACACAGTAAGCAAAAAATCAGTGTTATTGCAATGATATTCAATAACATATAATATTTTCAAATATGTCGTATTTAATGTTACATACAACATTATTATGATCAAACTTTGACACTGATTTGGGGATTTCGATAATGTTGAAATGTGAGTGTCATATCGTTGCAAATAACGTAGTACTAAGGTTTTTCTATCATTTTGGTAATGTTTTTAAATAGTATTAATGAAACAATGAAATTTAAACACATTA
>NW_014565076.1:0-1724 GCF_001313825.1 Dinoponera quadriceps | reverse complement strand
ATTTGATACAAAAATAATGGATTACTTTTTACTAGACCTTATATATCATCGCTGAGAATATTCTGCAACCACCGCCGTTTTTTCAAGTCCTTTGGCCTATACAAGGGGTTTCTCGTTACCATCTTTTTCCATCGTATCAAGTAGGGCTGCCTTGATCAGACGCGTAACTTCACACATATCCATTCATCCATAATAATCCACGATGTTTAGCAGAAGAAACTCTTCGGGTATATATGGTTTTATCTTCCTCGTCCTTTATCAATCAATTTCCATCAGTCAAATATGTTTTGTTTCTGTCAAAGGTGTGCATATCTTTTCTTCACGTAAAATAAGAGAGGGAAATTACGATGTCACATCGTGTTGAGAAAAGCGCAATAGATGGGGAGTTGTCCGTATATTCTAAACAGGGTATACGCATTATTATATCAGTCGTTGTGCAAAAACGTTTTACAGACAAGCTGTGAACCAAAATGTATACTACCGGTGCTAAGGAGAACGCGAACCGTATAAATTATCACGTTCCGATCAAAGAAGACGAAGCATCTCCATGTAGGAAGAATACAGGGTCTGTCCAGAAAGTAATGTCATTGAGTAGGTTAAAAAAAATTTATTGAACTTTTCGTTATAACACATCAAAATTCTTAAAAATAGGCTCCTCCTGCGTTGACACATCGGCTCCAGCGAGTTTTCCAGGCATGGAATGCGCCACGGTAGGCCTCCTCCGGAATGTCCTTTAACCCATTAACGCCCAAACGACGCGAATTTTAAGTAACAATTCACCGAGTTTTTTTTTATGCTATCGGTCTGCAAAAAAATTTCACAGCCTCTTTTCCGACGTAAAATTTCATGTTCTTTCGGAATCCGAGGTCAAAATTGCGATTAACCCTCAAGGAAAAAAATATGGCCAATTTAAACATGAAAAACATGAAAATTTTCGAAACATTTTTTTCTGAATTTTTTTTGCAATGATACCGCAAAAGTATCATCTTTTAATCATGATCATAAGTGATCATGGGNAAACGACGCGAATTTTAAGTAACTTTTCACCGAATTTTTTTTTATGCTATCGGTCTACAAAAAAATTTCACAGGTTCTTTTCCGACGTAAAATTTCATGTTCTTTCAGAATCCGAGGTCAAAATTACGATTAACCCTCAAGGAAAAAAAATATGGCCGGTTTAAACATGAAAAACGTGAAAATTTTCGAAACATTTTTTTTCTGAATTTTTTTTTGCAATGAGACCGCAAAGGTATCATCTTTTAATCGCGATCAGAGGTAATCATGGTGGTTGAAGATTAACAGGAAATTTTTATATTAATAATGAATCACTTATTTTTCACAAAATGGCGTCGAGAATGTGAAAATTTTATTAAAATCTTAACTTATCGTTTTCTTGAAAACTATAGACTTTAGGAAAAAGTTGCGAAGAACAATAATGTTTTACTACTTACTAATTCTTTAGTCAAGGAACACTCTCAAATTTTTTCAGAATTTTTGCAGACAATTTTTGATTTTCTGATAAATTCGGGAAATCCAATTTTCCAAAAATGTCTTTAAAATTTTTGAAAAAATTTAAGAGTGTTCCTTGACTGATTCTAAGACATTTTTATTCTTAGCAACTTTTTTCCCAAAGTCTATAGTTTTCGAGAAAAAAATTATTTTATCCTTCAATTTTGCAAAAAAAAAATCTTCATTTTTATGTATACAAACATGTATACCTACGG
>NW_014565075.1:0-505 GCF_001313825.1 Dinoponera quadriceps | reverse complement strand
TCAACGCGCTGCTGCTTTTGGTCGACGGTCAGCAAACGCGGCACCTATCGAGCAGATAGCTTTCTCATATCGAAAACATCGTGCAAAATGTATCCCACCCGTTCTTTTGAGATACCAACGGCCTCAGCTAACTGGCGCAACTTCACTTTACGATCACTCTAAACGATTCGATGCACTTGGTTTAAGATTTCCGAATTCTTAGCCTCTTTTGATTTTCCAGAGCGAGGTGCGTCTTCGGTGCTTGTACGACCCATATTAAAATCACTAAACCATCGATAAACAGTTGTTCTCGAAGGAGCAGATGTGGAATAACATTTCTTCAACCATTTCATTGAATGTGCAGGAGTTTTTCCCATTAAAAAACAATACTTGATCTATATGCGATATTCCTGTTTTTCCATTTTTTTACGAAGGCGAAGGTAGTGACACTTAAACGACTATAGCTTGTAAACAAATGAACGAAGTGTCATGAAACATCAAACATAACCTAGTGACAGATGAACCT
>NW_014565074.1:0-585 GCF_001313825.1 Dinoponera quadriceps | reverse complement strand
CCTTGATAAGCTAAAATTCACTATTCTTTCTGATCATTCACGTCTGTTTAAACTGATAAAAAAGTATAAGTAAGTAAAAAATTTATTGTGGGACGTAAGATTTATTTTACAAAAGCCTTATATACCACAAATAAATTTTTAAGTACTTTTTTCTCTGTGTAGATGTGCACGTATATCATTGGTTATTCAGCTGTCATTTTGCCATCATATCATGTAACATATCATATTATATCATATTATATCCAGAAACGAGATGAGGAAGCGATTAAAANTTTTTAATCGATAAATATTAAGGCTTTGTTTAAACTGAGAAAAGGACCCGAAAAAAAGACTGCGGTGTCGAAAAGGGCAAAAAATCGCATCGAACTTTCCCAATACCGCGACGGGTCATCATTTGATCGTTCGACCTATCGATCAATCATCTAACAGCGCACGCCTCACCTGTCTTTCATCCGATGGGGAAAGCAGCGGGAGCACCGTTGCCGCAGAGCGGTGCAGGGACGTGGGTCAGCCGAGCACCCCAGGCTCAGGCGGTATCGGCGGTGCTACCGGTTTCGACCGGCTCTGCCGCGTCCTTCGGCCACT
>NW_014565073.1:0-1409 GCF_001313825.1 Dinoponera quadriceps | reverse complement strand
ATAGTAAATAATTACTATTAAAAGAATTAGAAGTTCTAAAAAAATGTTTCTAAGTAGGTTTAATTTCAAAAAAATTATTAACAATAATTTACCTATATTTGGTTTTAGTTAATTATATTCTTTTAGATTAAAGGTAGTCAAGAAATTTAAGTTGAAATTAAATATATTTGAAAGAAAGATATACACAAAAATGTATTAATTTTTAAATGCAATTTAAATGTTAATTAATATCCTTTTAAATTTTTCATTTTAACATACGAGGATTGATCCAGAAATAAGGTTCCCATAAATTTTACAAATAGACAACATTGTTTATTCTCATAGAAATTTACATCGTTGCAAAGATGAAACTTTGCTCTATTTTTCTACATAATCGCCATCTTTTTCTACGCATTTTTGTAGACGGTGCTCTAATTTCTGTATCCCAATGTCTTGAACTCCGCCGCCAACTCGTTGAGGAAGCGTTTCTTCTTTGACTTCAAGAGTAAGGGGATAATGCTGATCGATTTCATGGAACGTGGGGCAACAATCAACTCAAAAATGCGTTCCATAAAATTGATCAGCAGTATCCCCTTACCATTGAAGTCAAAGAAGAGGTGAAACGCTTCCTCAACGGGTTGGCGGCGGAGTTCAAGACATTGGGATACAGAAATTGGAGCACCGTCCACAAAAATGCGTAGCAAAAAATGGCGATTATGTGGAAAAATAGAGCAAAGTTTCATCTTTGCAACGATGTAAATTTCTATGAGAATAAACAATGTTGTCTATTTGTAAAATTTATGGGAACCTTATTTCTGGATCAATCCTCGTATGTTAAAATGAAAAATTTAAAAGGATATTAATTAACATTTAAATTGCATNAATTAATAATAAATTAAATTTTGAAATTGAAAAAATTAAAGGAATGAGAAGAGAAATTTCAATATCAAAGATTAAAAATATTAAGCTAATTAAGAAGGATTGAATTCTAAAAGAAATACGAGAGTTAGAGATTGGATTAAATCCACATTCAAAAGGTAAATTTTTTCTCGATTTTTAAATATTTTTTTTGAAAGTAAAATATTTAGAAAAAATAAAGAAAAGAATAAAAAAATATAAAAAAATTGAAGATTTATAATTATTTGTATTAAAATATTAATTTTATTAAGTGGAAATTAATTGTAATCGATTATATACTATACAAATAATTAATTAAATAGATTAGTATCCTCGTCAATAAATTGAAAAATATAAAAATAATCAAACAACATCAACAAAATGTCAGTATCATGAAGCAGCTTCAAATCCAAAGTAATGTTTTGAGGAAAAATGAAGTTTAAATAATATACGAATTAAGTAAATAAAGAGAAATATACTTCCAATAATATTAGGTTGGTGCGTATGAAATGTCGCATTCTCTTTACATGCGG
>NW_014565072.1:306-675 GCF_001313825.1 Dinoponera quadriceps | reverse complement strand
GTATGCAATAAGTATGTTGAATCTAGAACTATTATTGTTATTATTTTTTTATAACTTCAGTCTGATATATGGAAGCACATCAATGTGTATGTCACTATTTTATATAGGACTTTTTGTCAATAGTTACCTAGCAAACGATCGGATAATTATTAAAAAATTTTGTTGTATAAATACATAAAAATAAGAAGACGAAACTAGTATGATTATTTTCTGTATTCAGCTATTTTACTTATAGGGTTCTGGTACCTATAACAGTACATACTGGCTCTCGGTAGCATAAAAAAAGTTATTGCAACTTCAGAAATGACATAATATCTTTGGAAAATGTAGAAAAATAAGAAAAATCATGAAAACAATCATGAAAAATTA
>NW_014565072.1:0-282 GCF_001313825.1 Dinoponera quadriceps | reverse complement strand
ATATTAGGTCTAGTAAAAAGTAAACCATTATTTTTCCAATAGAGGGCTTTACTAATCTGTATCTCGCGTTGTATAATTCCGATCGAATTACGCCAGATGGCTTTAGAAACATAAGATTTCGTACTAAAAAAACCTCTGAGACAGTTTTGTGATTGCTTGATTCAGTATTGTTTGAGCGCGCGTCAAAAATGGACCCCAACAAAGAGAAAATACGCCATATTTTACAGTTTTTTTTCGATAAAGGCGGAAACGCAAGCCAGGCGGCTAAAAATGTGAATAGTG
>NW_014565071.1:0-7695 GCF_001313825.1 Dinoponera quadriceps | reverse complement strand
GTACCTTCAACGATAATCAAATTATGCACACAAATTATTACGTTATTTACCAAAAAGAATTTTTATTTATTCCATTTTATTCAATCCATGATGTATATATCTCGTATCTTGACCGATAGTCAAATTATGCACACAAATTATTACGTTATTTACCAAAAAAAACTTTTATTCATTCAATCCACAATATATATATTTCGTATCTTGAACGATAATCAAATTATGCACACAAATTACGTTATTTACAAAAAAAAAGAAATTTTATTCACAACACATTGTATTAACCATTTTAAACTGTAGATCTATGCATCAACATCGACGACGAGTGAAGAGATCTTGGAAAAAGTTTATAAAGATATAGATAAGGCATTAAGGAGCGTTAAAAGGTTGAAAAATTGTGCTATGGGATTTTAATGCAAAGGTGGTAAAAAGTCGATACTAAACTATTGTAGGAGATCATGGACTAGGGAATAGGAACGAGAGAGAAGATCGACTTGTTCAATTTTGCCAAGAAAACGGGTACGTAACAACATACACATTCTTTAAGTTACCCAAAAGAAACTTGTATACTTGGAAGTCCAACAGAAATAGAAGATAGAAATATAAGAAATCAAATCAATTTTATTCTTTAATAACCGATTTAAGCATCGTCACAGAACAATATTAAGTAAGTCAAAACCTATCCAGGGCCTGATATAGGTTCGGATCATAACCCTGTCGTGGCAATTTTAAATGTGAAGTTAAAGAAACTCGCAAAGAGAGTGGATCGTAATAAAATCAATAGATCGTTGCTGAATAACAACTCTAAGATGTAAATAACTCAAAGGAAAGTTAATGAAAGTCTGGAAGGGCGGAAATGCATTGGAGGTGGAGAATATCTGGAGAGAGATAAATAGTATGTTATTGGAGATCAGTCACGACAATTTGAAGAGGGAATTTTGAGTTAAGAAAGCCTTGAATGACTGACGAGATAATAAGTTTGATGATAGAACGCCGGTTTGCAAAAAACTACAAAAACCGAGGAATTGCAGAAATCTATAAGGAGGGAAATTTGACAAGCCAAAGCACAACACTTGAAAGAATAATGCGAAGAAATTGAGGAGATAGAAGCAAGATATGACTCTTTTGGCATGCATAAAAAGGTAAAGGAAGCGGCGGGAATATTTAGGGAGGGAAGGTCAGGACTGCTGTATGACGGAGAAGGAAAAGCATTAGTGAAATTGGTGGAGAGAATAAAGGAATTGGAAAAATATGTTGCCACTTTATTCGATGACTGCAGGGCAGACTCGTTTTTAGAAATAACATTATTAGAAGGCCCCCTTTATAAAATGTAAAAAAATAAAATATGCAGTTAAACAAGCAAAGAATGGCAAGACCGGGACCGGACGAAATATCAGCTGAAATATACAAATTAATAACTACAGAGAGGGCACTACAGGCAATGACAGAATTTTTCAATAGTATGTATGACAGTGGTCAGATGCCAAGCGACTGGCTGAACTCGGTTTGTTACGATACCAAAGAAAAACAGTGTAAAATATTGTGGCGAATATAAAACAATCAGTCTGATGAATCAGTTACTTAAGATCGTTTTAAAGGTGGTTCATACTAGGATAAACAAGAAGTGTGAAGAGTATTTGAGCAAGACGCAGTTTGGATTCCGAAATGGCTTCGGTACTAGAGAAGCTCTGTTTGGCATCAATGTTCTTATTCAGAGATGTCGCGATATATCCGTGGACATATACGCTTGCTTTACAGACTTTCAAAAAATCTTTGATCGTATCAAACATGATAAACTAATGAAGATACTTGGAGAAATTGGGCTAGATGCAAAAGATATTCGCATTACAAAAAATTTTTACTGGAATCAAACCGCTGTGATCAGAGTAGATCACACATATTCGTCACCCATAAAGATTAACACGTTGAGCGCGGCGCCGATTTTACTATCCTGTCCGCTCAGGCGGCAGCGAGCGAGCACTTGATGCCGAGCGCTCAAGAGGTTTTTAGGATAGAGAGTATGAACAGAAGATTACTTTGTTTCACTTTACTGTGGGATGGTGCAGCCAATGCATAAGTATACAAATTATAAACAGAAGATAATGGGAAGGGAAACGGCAAGAAAGGTCCTCCAAGAGACTATCAATCTTATTATAATATGTGCAAATCTCATCCACATCTTTGTTTAAAATGTTTTAATAAACTCCATTAAAATTATAACATTAATTTTTTAACCCTTGACAATGCCGGTTTCACGCACCAATGTCGCCTAAACATAAAGTCCACTGTCAGTCCCCAGGGAGTGACGCCGCCTGAACGAAAAGTTCACTGTCAGTCCCGAGGGACTGACGTCGCACTCAACGTGTTAAACGCGGAGTTAGGCAAGGGTGCATTTTATCGCCGCTATTATTTAATGTCTATTCTGAGCGTATATTTGGAGAAGCTCTCTCTGAGATGCAGGAAGGCATAGTGGTAAACGGAGAAATCAATAACAACCTGCGTTACGCGGAAGATACTTTATTGGTCGTAGATATTGCTAAGAGTTTATAGAGTATTCTTAATAATGTGATAGAAAAGTGTACATCAGCTGGGTTAGACATAAACGTTGTAAAGATGAAGATAATGATTTTAAATAAAAAACGGAATATAAGAATAAATATTTTTGTTGGAGGCAACAGGCTGAATCAAATAGAACGGTATCGATACTTGGGATGTATTGTGGGATATAGCAAAGGAGACCACAAAAATGAAATCAGGTCGAGAATAGAGCAGACTCGAGCCTCCTTTAATAAAATGAGCAGAGTACTGTGCAACAGAGAACTTGCGCTCCCCTTGAGAATTTGCTTGCCGTGCTGCTATGTGTTTTCCGTTTTGCTTTACGTAGTGGAGGCATGGACTTTGAATAAAATCAAAATGAAGCGGATGGAGTCATTCGAAATGTGGTACTATAGAAGAATTCTAAGAGTATAATGGGTCGAGAGAATTCGCAACTCTGATATCTTGGAACGCTTAAGGAAAAACACCGAAACTCTGGACACAATTAAAAAGAGGAAATTGGAATATTTGGGACACATAATAAGAGGGAATAAACATCGTTTAATACAGAACATCATACAGGAGAAGATAGCGGGAAAGAGAGGCCTAGGCATCAGAAAAATATCATGGTTGAAAAATCTGCGTAATTGGTACGGCGTTAGCACGGGTATACTTTTTCGTGTGGCGGTCGATAAGGTGCGAATAGTCATGATGGTCACCAACGTTCTGAAAGAACATGGTACGTGAAGAAGAAGAATGCAGTATTGTCAGTGGTTCGTACAGCAACAGTACGCGCGTATATACAATACATGAATTTTCGCCTATAGTACCAGGATATAAGATATCGGAAACACCGGCGCATGTCATTTACTTTCCAATCATCACACGAAGCATTACAGATTTAACAATGCGTGTCGTGGATCAAGAAGGACAATTGCTGGATTTTCGAGGAAAAGAGATTACCATCAGGTTGCATGTACGACGGCGACAATAATAGGTGTAATTTATGAAATGCTTGTGGTGAATCAAGTGGAACAGAAGAAGTAAGCAAAAAATAAATTTTTTTTACAAAACACATGATTAACAACAAAATCCTCCGCACGAAAAAATCATAGAACGTTGAATTTTTGAAATCTCTGGCGTTCTTAGTGCGAAACAATTGAGCAAAATGATTGACATTTTGAACATTTAAAATGAACTGGTCCTTGACGATCGGATTGTCAAGATTGAGAAGATTGAGACTCATACGTACAATCCATACGCCAAAACAACGTTTGGATATAGCGATGAAATACGAATACCCATACATAGAAGGATTTATACACATTACCTATTAAGACTTATCATTATGTCAAGGGAAAATTATTTATATAAAGGAGAGCTGATAATGAGTCTGTAACTTTGGGAAATAATTGCGCTGTATTCATGTTTGATGAGATTCGTAATGAACTCGAAGATACAGAAATTGATCCTAACGGAAACGTTGGAATAACTTCAACGCTCAAAAACTATGTATTACTATCTTCGGACAAAGGTGTTATCATGAAAAATGCCGCATGTACGACGGCGACAATACGGGATACGATTAACGCTATTTCGCTAGAGAGATATTTTAACTTTTGCGTACTGCTCGATATGTTGCTAGGATTCTGTGAAAACTATAAGTGTATAGTGATTAACGCACGCCACGAAGTGATTCTAATTCGATGACGCAATATGACATAACAACTGTCTACTAAGATCTTTACCGTTGGAGCTTAAGTTTGAGCTATTCAAAATACAATGGCGAATGTCTCGCATAATCTTGAATGATATCAGTAAACTTTCCCTACTGAGAACTTTGAAGAACGGACGATACTTGAGTATGAGTTTCCGTTTGTGGGACTTGTATGAATTTCCTATGCTACAAAGCACGACCAAACACCTGTCGGCTTTCACTACTGTTACTAATTTGGAAAAACCACGATATGTTATTTTTGAGTTGCAGGCTGGTCGGAAAAATGTCATGTCGGAAAATATAATTTAATTCGACAAATGCAATTTGATCAACGCAAGACTCTATCTGAACTCAAAATGTTATCCATACGATGATATGAATTGAGACTTTGCAAAAACTAGATATACAATACTTTATATGTATAGATGTTTTCGTAAATCGTACTATGGATGCAACAGTGATGAGATATGATTAACACCTTATCTGCCGACTTTTTGCAGCGAGGTCCTTTCGTGGTTATCGATTGTTCGCGTTAAAATGAATCCATCAAAAGCGTCACTGCGGATGTGCAGATAGAATTTGAATGTAAAGAGAACATACCAGCGAATACTACAGTGTATTGTTTCGTCTTGCATAATCGTGTACTTGAATACAATCCACTAAACAACACATTGCGCAAAATTAACTAAAACATAAAAGTGAAAACATAATACCACATTGTGTCAAGAAAAACGCAATAGGAGGGGAATTGTACATATTTAAACAGTTCGGAACTGTTCAAACAAAAGAATACTTCACCATGGTTGCGCCAACGTTTGTAGACTTGCAAGGATTCATCGTCAGAAAAGCATTTATCGTGAAAGAAGTAGCGATATTGAGAAAAGCAACTATTTTCTCTCATTATGTCTTTCGACCACCTTTATCTCGGAATCATCTCACAAATTTCGAAGTCTCAAGTTTCATGACCGCTAATCATCATGGATTATTATGGTCGGATGAATATGTACTGTACAGTGAGACCACGCGTCTGTTTAAGACAGCCCTACTTGATATGATAGACGAAGATGACGACGAGAAACCTCTATAGATATACGTCAAAGGACTTGAAAAACAGCGGTGGTTGTAGGATATTCTCAGCGATGACATACAGAGAAATTTAATCATCGAAACATTGGACGCAGAATACAAAGATATTCCATTTTTAAAAGAAATAGATTCAAGTAATACATATTGCTGTGAAAAACATCTAAAATACTGCTCGTTACAAAATATATATAAAATTTTCAACTGGTGGTTGAAACGACAACATATATAATTGTAATAATATCATTGGGTTATTCTAATAAAACGTAACGTATTCAATATAAAATTTTTATTTCCTTTACCTACCATATATAACATATGTAACGCATCGAAAATCATAACATATCTATCTTAATAGACAAAATGGTGTCACAAAACCATATATAGCAGGGACAGCAGGTAAAACGAAAGATCTAAGTTTCGAGCTTTTTTATCCCTTTTTCTTTCAGGTCATTTTTTCATATTCTTATCTCATATTGAAAAGACGTTATACGCAGAATTATATAAACGTAAAACGTTTTGCAAACTGTAGTATAAACATACATAAAAAAATTAAACGTTAATTAAAATTTAAAACGTTAAAAAAATTGAAAAGTAAAAATTAAATTTAAAATTAAATTAAAAACATTAAACAACATTCGAAACATGTAATTTCCATTCTTTATCGTTTGTCAACTGTTTTTTTTTTTATTTGGCAGCCCTTTTACCGTGCGGGAATTCATTTATTTGCGCAAGAGCGGTGGGGCGGATGGCCACGAATCGGGCAGGCGGACGCGAATGGGTGGTGGTGAACGCTGCGGGCGAACGCGGAAAGGGTTATGGGTGAGGGAGCGGATTGAACGTGGGTCGCAGGTGGGACGCGTTTACCGACCGATGGAAGAATATCGATCGCTAGAAGAATATCGACCACTGGAGGGGGTAACGATAATATTACAATAATACAGACATACTGTCGGTAACATGGCACATAAAGCGGTCCCCGCGCGCGTGACGTCAGCCCCTCCGTGACGTCAGCCCCCGTGCCTACCAATTCCCCCTTATCCCGCATAACATCAGCCCCCGCGTCTACAAATTCCCCCTGCTCCCCGCATGATATTAGCCCCATAGACTTGTGGTACACCGCCCCCCCCCCGCCCCGCGTGACGTCAGTCCCCCGCATCTATCCCCACCATATAACGTCAGCCCACGCACCCTGCGGTATCTCCCCGCCCCGCACTTCCTACGGAGCTCCCGTCCCAGTACCCGCCTTGTACACCTACTGACATTATCACCAACATTCTGGTTTGAATCTCAATGAAGAAATATCTATTGACCAAAACGGGTTACAAATTCATCGATATAGGTATCACAGTGACACTTCCGTCCGATATGAGCATCGTTGTGGGTGACATTTATAGCAAAGAAATCCCACTTTCAGCGACCGTGTGGAGAAACATCTTCGAACAAAGTTCAAATGTGAGGTCACATTTGCGACGCAGCGGATAATACAGGAGCGGATTTCCCGTCCGATATTCACATAGGGAATCTAACACTGTTTCGAAAAGATTAACAATCTGCCAATACTGACACTGGAAACGTACGCAACTCGTCTGACTATGTCGCAAACCACCGTAATCAATATGTACAAACTCGAACATTGTATCAACCGTATCACCAACTCGCTATGCTTGATCACCGATAATGTGGATGCGAATTTACAACGATTTCTCGACATCGCGAGCGCCACACCGGTTACTGCGAATATTGCCAAAACAATTGTGATTCCTTCGATTAAAATGACAGAATCGATAGCGAACTGGTCTCATTGACCTTCAACAAATAGCAATAAATATATAAAATACCGTGTATATTTATTATATTTTTACTTTATTCTCACCTTATTCATATATTTTTTTCGTGACGTGTGTTCATATCACGCTTTACATTACACATTACATACGAGGGCAATCCGATAAGTACTTAACCTACAAAAGAAAAACGAAAATTTTGAAAAAGTGGCGATTTATTTTTCAACATAGTCTCCTTTTAGCTCGATACACTTGACCCAGCGACGCTCCAACTTCTTTAACTCATCTGAAAAATACGTTTTCTCGAAGTCTGCAAAGTAGGCCTAAGTGGCGGCGATGACCTCCTCATTCGACTCAAATTTCTGCCCGGCGAGTGACTTTTTCAAGTTTGGAAACAAAAAAAAGTCGCACGGGGTCAAATCTTGAGAATACGGTGAATAGAGCAGCAGTTCGTAGTCCAATTCGACCAAATTTCGAGAAATTTGAGTCGAATGAGGAGGTCATCGCCGCCACAGAGGCTTACTTTACAGACTTCAAGAAAACGTATTTTTCAGATGGGTTAAAGAAGTTGGAGCA
>NW_014565070.1:0-658 GCF_001313825.1 Dinoponera quadriceps | reverse complement strand
TAAATTGTTAACTGATCAATTAATTTCATAGTTAATTTTCCTTTTCCTCTAAGATTTTTTGTTTTTTTTCTCAAATTTCTCAACCAAGTGCCCATTCGTATTTGTACATGATCAATACATTCTTTTTTTGACATTTCAAAATTTTCATACGGTTTTGCATCCAATATCCCCTTGAAAGTTTTACTGTCACCATCACCTATATAATTTGCGTATTTAAGTCCGTGTAAAGCTTCGGAACGTTGAAACATCTCGATGACAGCATCNGTTCGACTGACATTGATCGGCATGAGTTTCGAGCCATTCTTCATACTCAGCAGTATCTAATTTATTTTTCCAGTGCTCGCAAGCTTTACAGTATTTCGATTTCACTTCAATGTCAACAATTTTCCCTGTAAACCATCCGATCAATGATGTGATCCCGAAAAGAGACGAAAATCCTCGTTTCCTCCAGGAACTATCACCAGATACAGTTATTCCTGTATGCAATCCATTTTCTTCACTTTTCTTTTTCTCATCTTCTGCTGCTTTTTTTATACTACAGTCTCGCACGGCTTTCGTTGCGGTCAAAATCATATTTACTGCACGGTCGTAACAACTTTGAAATATAGACCGTGGCAATTCCATAAATGCGCAGAATTTCATTATTCCAGCTAGCCCT
>NW_014565069.1:0-1320 GCF_001313825.1 Dinoponera quadriceps | reverse complement strand
TCGTAATATGTGCTTCTCCAAGATTGATATTCTATATATAATGTCACTGCAATTTTGTCCGTGTCGATTGCAGGACTTCTTCGCTCCCGCCTTCACGCCGCAGCGGCCTGGCCTGGCTAGCTCAGTTTTCTAAGAGCAAGTCGAATCTTTCGCTGTTCCGCTTGGTAGAGCGTCGTAGTTCTTAAACGTTCTTCCTCGATTCCGCGGACACGTCGGAGAGGCGCCAGGAGAAACAATAAATGAGAGACCCGTTTAATATTTAGATAACAATACTTTAATTCGATTTAATTCTAATGGCAGGCAATTACTCAATTCTATCGCATAATAAATTATGACGAATGTGGCATAGGAATAGCAACTCATTAATTCGCCTGAGTTCTTTACGTACAGACGATTAAATTCAATACCACGGGAGATTCCGTAACATTATCAAAAGAGAGCTTTCTTGCCTGCGATGTTCCGTGAGCTGTTGTTTGTATGCGGCGGATCTGAGACGCTTAACGGCAGCTATAATAATACGCGTCGTTTAACCGAAACGCTCTCTTGCCCGGCGTCGTTACGCGAATCTCGCCATGTTTTCTGTTGGACATCAGACGGGTCTTTCTCGACAGTAGTTACTGCTTCTGGCGGACCCAGTATTTTCCAACTTAACTCGCTCGCCAGAAGCAGATTTCCAAAAGCAATTTTTCTACTCAATAATGCCGTGCGTGCTCCGATATATGCGTCCCTGACATTTACTCTACGATGACTGTACAACCAGCGAATGGAGAAGGCAACCGGTTCTCGCGTCCGAGTCTCCGGGATCACTACGCTTGAGACTCTCGAGTACGGCCCTCGTCGCCCAGCGACGCGGCCTCCAAACCTTATAAGTCCGTGCGACCCACTTTCCTGGCGCTACGGACTTCCAACGACTTCGAATTCCCGATCTTCTTATCGCACCAGTGCCGCCGAGAGGCGACAGTAACAGACTCGGACTTCTTCCGCAATTCTATTTATTTTACCCGCGGCTATACATAGCTCTCGCTCACCAACTCGCCAGCAAAAGCTCGCCTCTCCTGCTCGGGACCTCGTCCCTATAGTACGGCAGTTTCGCTCGCTATCGCGGCGCTGGGACGTCTCGCTTTCTCGCTGTTAGACCACACAGTGACGAAAAGGGCTCGTCAATTATCGCAGGAGGCAGCCGTCGCAAGAATCTGTGGCGCCGATCGATGCGGCATCTTATTGATTCTTTCGGCTAAATCACGCTTATCAAGAGTGCTCGCGGGAACCTCACGCCCGGAGTTGTTACTTCAAAGTTTGTTTGTCCCTGTTTTCTTCCAG
>NW_014565068.1:0-620 GCF_001313825.1 Dinoponera quadriceps | reverse complement strand
CATGGCGGATATTCCTCGCGTCCAAATAGTAATTACACGCGTATTTACGACGTGATTCGCGCTCACAAGATACTATCGGTCGTTTCCACGAAGTATAATTAGATGAAAGCCAACGGCGGTTATATACGTCGGGATATCAGGAATGTCACGTCGCGCCCCACCGTTGGAGGATTCGTGGGCGAAAACGCGTCGCCCACACAGCGGCGCATTAATTAAACGTCGAAAGATCGCCGGTGGTTTTGACCGGCGCGATAGTTTTTCACAAAAATAATTAGTCGTTTGCGCAGTAAGTTACGGGCCGAAATGTTTAATAAACCAACGCGGGCTAGTTACGCCCGTTGACGCTCACGCAACATCGTCAGAGNCGCGCGCGCGATTCCGTCTCTCCCTCGTTCGCCCCCTCTCCCTCTCTTTTTCTGTCGTTGCCCGCGTTTTTTCTTTCTCGGCTCTACACAATTCCGATTCGTTTTTATCGATTCGTGTCACAAAATACCGGTGCCGGTCGCACAATGCGCCGGCCGTGTGTAATCGCGATTTTATTCCTTGCATAATGCCCAACGGTCATGTTGGAGCGTCGCGCTAGTGCCGAAATCGCACGCGGCAGCGCTTCTTTCTGTCCC
>NW_014565067.1:0-330 GCF_001313825.1 Dinoponera quadriceps | reverse complement strand
GTCGTCTCGGGTGCCGAAAAGTCCGAGTCTCTTTGCGATCGTTATTTCGCGGGATCTCTGGTCCATGACCATTTCTTCTTCTTTTCCCGCGTTTGTCACGGATGTCTGTCCCGAGGCGTCCTTGGAAATCGTTGTTTGGAGCGTCTTTTGCTGCGTGGCATGCTGCATTACTCGCAGTTGCAGCCCTTGTTCGTCTTTCTCGATTACGAACTGACTGAGCTCTTCCTTGTATCTTTGGGCGGTCTCGATGTTTCTTCTCGTTACGTCGAGGATCCTCTGTTGGTACGCCTCTCTCAAGCGGGCGACATGTTGTAGTTCCTCGTGGGATTT
>NW_014565066.1:0-1142 GCF_001313825.1 Dinoponera quadriceps | reverse complement strand
GTATATGAGCGAGTGAGCGAGTGAGTGAGCGAATGTCTAATAAATAGCTTTTTATTAAGTTATCCCACGTTGTTTCATACAAGATAATCTTATCGACGAGCCCTGCTTTAATCCCTGTGTTCTACACACGTAATATTCGGATGACAATATTGGCGACGGAATCTCGTGTTTACGTGGTCACGTCGGCTTAGATGTTGTTACTTCCCGGAATCTATCGGGAGCAGTCGTGACGCTCGGCCCGTGGAGCTCGCGGTGTCAGCGGTGAGCGGGCGCGGTATTGACGTTTCGGCGCGGTATGTTGACGCTTCGCGGTGTTTAAATTCGACGGTTTCGCATCGGAGTTCAACGGCGGTATGCACCTGCTAGACTCGGCGTCGCGGTACGCGGGTCGCGGTGGTTACCGCATGTGAATTGCTCGCGTCGGTCGACTCCCGGAGCGGAGGGCACACGGTATCGCACCTCCTAACAGGAGCAGTGGAGTCGGCCGGGCGAGCCTGGCCAACGTGCAGCCGGCGGCGGTAGATTCGCGGTTTCGCGGCGGATATGGTGGTACCTCCGGTGAGGTGAGACAGAGAGACACGCGTTGTCTCTATCTTCGCGGCGCGGTACGCGGAACGGTACTCCGGGGCGCGTTCGCATGCCCCGGAGGCGCAAGACCCGGTGACCAGAGTGGAGTGGCAAAGGTCGAGAACACTCGACAAAGGCGACGAACACACCTCCCCTACTCGTGTCGATCCCCAAGCCCGTCACGGGCAAGAGGGCCGGGAGCTCCCGGTGGAGACGGCGAACACACCGTTCCGAGATGGAGGCTTAGGAGTCCGGTGCCCGCGACTTCCACGGGAGAGACAGCGTACACACTACCTCAGACTATCTGGATGGAAGGATGTCGAGTCGGCTGCGAACACACAGCGGAGACTGCGTACGCACCGTCGCTGTCCCTCGACCTGGGGATCGGGATCCGGAGCAGCTTCGATCTTTCGATCCTGCTGACTCCGGAGGAATCAGGTCCCGATCTCACGGCGGAGTGGTCTTTTATAACGCGCTTCACGGTTTCTCCGACACGTGTGTTTCGCAACAACAAATGTTGTTGCCTACGTGCGCACGTGTCGGCTGTGTGCTCCGCAAGTGAATTTGTTTATTGT
>NW_014565065.1:0-415 GCF_001313825.1 Dinoponera quadriceps | reverse complement strand
ACAAGGGTAATATGCGTAATCCGATATATATTTGGTCTATTCTTTTTAGTTGCACCGCTGAACTAGTGCAATAAGTTGAAGCGAGACAAGTATATGTTTTCTCACTTCAACTTATCGCACTAGTTCAGCGGTGCAGCGAAAACGAACAGACTCAAAAAGAGGGAGAGAGAGTGAGGGAGAAAGGGGGGGGGGAAGAGAAGAACGCTTTCCGATATATACTGGCAGTACTGAAAAATTGTTCCGTTATTAGCACGCAACATTGTCTCGTAAGAACCCGGAACTCTGTTTCCTCCATTTCGAACGCGTCTACGGAAAAATATATGCTACGATACAAGTTACTTGTTTCAAGTGTAAGCTTATATAAGTTGTAAATATATCATCAGTTCAACCATAAACATCAAATTTATCTGAAATA
>NW_014565064.1:0-1163 GCF_001313825.1 Dinoponera quadriceps | reverse complement strand
GGTTCCCCTCTCGCTCCCTCCTACTCATCTGACCCCCATTATCAACCCCAACCCCTCCAACACCACCCTATCGTAATACTTCTTCACCCTACTCTTGGGTCTCGCCTCCCTCGTCTCCCCCATATTATTTTAATCCACCCTCGCGATCCCCTACCAGACCCACGGACCCCAGACCCATCTCCGTCCCCGTACGATTTCCCTACTTCCTCTTCGGAACCCCCACTCCCAATTCATTGCCCTCCCCTTAAAACACTCCCTGTAACCACACACACACACACACACACGCGTATACACACTCACACACCGTATTATTGTAATCGCTCCGTACACCGTTCTATTTTGTAATCTTACCACTCTCGCAATATTGTAATGTTACACGCAAACGTAGAATAAAAATCGAAATTATTATTCTAAAATTCTCATTTTATTTAATACCATCGCGCGTTCATTACCCTTTCCCCAGGTACTCCACTCGCGGTCCTATCCCAGGTAAAGGGCTTTGGTGCCCTGACCTAAATTAGGACCACCCTGCGTACACTCGCGTCAATGTAAAGTGACCCTTCCGGTCTCTGACCTGCACCGCCGGCTTTCGGGTACGTTGGGGCACGTGCCTACGCGCGCGGGCGTTGCGTTCACCTCTAGGACGTAACACTTTATTTTGGAAGGTTTGTATAACTTTTATGTTGTTCTTCCTTGCACAACCCCATAATTGCACCTCATAAGTTCAAATTGGTTCCAATATCTGTTTGTACAGTAGTAACTTATTATGGAGTTTCAGCTCAGAGTTCCTTCCCAGTAGTCAATACATTTTCCTGAATTTAATGTTCAACTCTTCCTTTTTTTTTTAACATGTATTTTCCATCTGAGTTTCGCATTCAACACTATGCCCAGGTATTCAGCCATGTTTGCATGTGGAATAGCCTGCGTAGCAAAACATAAAGCAAGGAAGAGGAATGTGGAGGAAATCCGGAATTTAACAAAACAACACATTATGGCAAGTGACAAGTAAGGTTAGAGTTGAAAATGAACAAACAACAAATGGGCCCAGTAAACAAATTGATCGCAGACTGCTGCAGACTGGCAGCAAATTTAATCAAAATCCCACATGAAAATCATAACTATTAGGTTGGTGCGTATGAAATGTCGGATTCTCTTTACATGCG
>NW_014565063.1:0-1284 GCF_001313825.1 Dinoponera quadriceps | reverse complement strand
GATATTGCTTGTTATCCAACAGGGAAACCTTTGTGCTTATTCTTATATGGTTACTGTGTGCAATTTGCATGTCCTTGTAGGCCCTTGTACTTTTAATCCAAGGTTCACTATCATACCAAAAGAGCATCCGTTTCAACGTACTCAGATACCTTCAAATTAATGAATTCATCCTTAAACTATGTAGTATAATAAGCGTGTAATAAGCAATCGTTGGTTAATATTTGTGAAGTTGATGCTATTTACATATATAGTGTGAGATATATTTAATTTTATTAAAATTATTTTAAAGGCGCAAAGAATGAAAGAAGAAGGAAGGAGAAACTTGTATAAATGGAACAATGTGATGTTGTGGACGCTATAAATCGATTCGTGAAAGTTTACGCATGTGCAAGTAGTTGCGTAATATGTTCAAAAATATTTAAAAAATATTTAAAAACTGTAATATATCGATGTCATTTGTTACTAATTCTGCAATCTCTGCCTTATCAATACAGCACAAATGTTCAAAAGACGTGCTGGAGATGTCCTAGAGATATTCGAATATTTTTGGTACGTTCCTACGATTTCTGTTTAACATTTGTTTTGCATTGGAATATCGCTCTTGCTGCTATTTCATTGTCAGGCTTGTAAATTAAAAGACATTATCTCAAAGAAATACCTTTTGAATGCTAAATATGGTGTATGACTGTTTCCTCCTATGATAATTGGTTTGAGGAAGTCGTCGAACGTGTAATTGTACATAGAACCCAATATAATAGCCAAGATAATCGAGAAATAATGCCTGCGCACAAACTTTTGTCCTCTGTGATATTTATCTGGATCCATCCATTCAGGTAACACATTTAGTGATCGGTTGAAATCGAGTAAACGTGTGGCAGCCGGGATCAGATTTTGTAAAGATTCTGGCACGTTTTTATATAAATTTGTCATATTGTGATACATCCAGTCACTTTGTTCTTGCGCTGTCCAATCATCGAAGTTGCATGGGAATTCAATATCGTCATATACACGCTGCATTTTCTGTAACTATTCATCATCAGTAGTGTTTTTCAAATCAACATTGAAAAAAGGTATCCTTTAGTACATAATTAACATTCGTGTTTTCATTGAAGCCAATTGAATTTATCCTTAAAATACTGGCAATAAACTAACGTACAAATCACAAATACATCGCGACGCGAAACCAGACGTAGCTTTATATATATGAGAAACGTGAAAACAAGATAAACTTGTCCATAAAAATTAATGTTTTCTATTTACATTTCAGAAAAACTTGCATACATT
>NW_014565062.1:872-1141 GCF_001313825.1 Dinoponera quadriceps | reverse complement strand
GACACACGAATATTTAAGACGCACAATTTTACTATCTCGAAAAACAGTGTAGGCGAAAGCTAACAAGAATAATCTATATAGATATAATAAGGATGAATATCCTATAATAATTCGCACCAATCTTAATTCGATGAAAAGCGAAATAAAATGCGCTTATAGAATAAATTTTAGCAAACCAAACAACATTGGCTCGCTCTTGGGATTCTCCTCGAATCGTATATTAGAGCCGCAGCGATGGTATGAATCGGACGCGCCGATTAAGATTATCA
>NW_014565062.1:0-668 GCF_001313825.1 Dinoponera quadriceps | reverse complement strand
AGAAGAGATTACCGTCAGGTTGCACATACGACGGCGACGATATTAGGTGAAATCTATGAGATGCTTGTGGTGAATCAAGCGGATCAACAGAAGAAACAAATGGGAAATAAATTTTTTACTAGACGCGCAATCAGCAGTACAAAATCCTCCGCTGGAAAGAAACTCAGTGCATTGAACGAAGAGTTTTTGAAATCTCTGGGATTCATCGTACGGAATAATTGAGGGAAAAAAAAGATGACTGACATTTTAAACATTGAAGGTGAGCCGATCTTTGACGATCGTATCGTCAAGATTGTAGCTCACACGTACAACACATACGCCAACACAACATTAGAATATAGCGATGAGATAAGAATACCCATACAACAGCGGGATTTATACACATTGCTATGCGAGATTTATCTTTATGTTGAGGGAAAAATAATTGCACAAGCGACAGCCGAATATGTGGCTGTAACATTGGGAAATAATTTCGTCGCATTCATGTTTGATGAGATTCGTTATGAACTGGATGGTGTTGAGATTAATCGTAACAGAAACGTTGGAATAACTTCCACGCTCAAGAATTAAGTATCGTTGTCTTCTAACAAAATTGCTGGCATGAAAAATGTTGCGTGGTATACGATCAACGCTCATTCGGCAGATGGATACTTCAACTTTTGCGTACC
>NW_014565061.1:0-748 GCF_001313825.1 Dinoponera quadriceps | reverse complement strand
TGTTAGTGATGGTTTAGGTGTCAGAATAGGTGCTTCTCTGGGAGAAAGCCATAGTTCTTTTCGTACAGGATTTTTGTATAGCATCCACTTCTCATCTTCAGTTACAATTCGTCGCAAAAACGGATTGGCTTCATACCGAGACAAAAGAGACGCACAGATTGTACGCCGTTGATCGAGTGCCGTCTCTGTCAACCATGAGGAACCCAAATTCCTTGCCTATATACTTTTCCTATGCGATAAAGATGATCCTGAACTGTAGACCATGGTCAGCCGATCTTGATAATTCCCTAATAGTTTGACGAGGATTTGAATCCACCATCGCCCTCAGGATATCATCATCTAATTTTTGAGGTCGTCCCTTACGTTCAACATCTTCGAGATTCCTATTTCCATTTTTAAATTTTTTAAACCATCCATGACACTTGTTTAGTTTTAGAACATCGCCGTAAGTGTCGTTAATTTTTTTTACTGCTTCGTTTGCTCTCAATCCTTGATCGAACAAAAATAGCATACAATAACGTAAATGTCCTTCTTCTATTGTTGGTCTTGACATATCTCCTCCTTACTAGAACAAACATTTTTCAACAAAAAAATAGAATTTACAACTAAGCTTGAACGTAGCAACAAAACTTACGTGTTTACTGGACCGTGTCTCCACACAAACTGACTGTGAATGAATACATCGAAAAATTTTTGATTATTTTCGGTTTACCTAATATATATATATATATATATATATATATATATA
>NW_014565060.1:0-466 GCF_001313825.1 Dinoponera quadriceps | reverse complement strand
AATTTTATCGATTATCGAAGAACTTCGCGAAGAGGGTTTGATTATAAATCAAACAGCGCGACATTGACACGAGTCAGTCAGTTAGTGGATGTTGCATCGAAAATGCCGCTAAATAAGTTTGGAGTATCGCAAGAAGATAATGGAACGCAGCAACGTAATGAAGAAAATACCCTTTGTCTAAACGAGGCCGAAGATTTGGACGCAAAATATCGCAAGATACAAAATGTAGCGCAACCGGAANGAAGATTTTGACGCAAAATATCGCAAGATACAAAATGTAGCGCAACCGGAAACCAACAATGATGTTGCAACCAAACAATATGTGGATGAGCGTTTCGCAAAATTTGAGACTGATAGTATAAACAACATTGCGCGTAAACACTACGTACAGGATAATGCTCTTTGTCTGACTCCCGATCGTAAATTTTTTGATGCAAAAGGAATCAAAATACGACATGTACCATGA
>NW_014565059.1:0-469 GCF_001313825.1 Dinoponera quadriceps | reverse complement strand
CGAATTAAGGCACCCCTCGGGAGAGAGCGGGATCGCTCGTGTAAGATCACCTGGTACGGCCATAGCCGAGCAAGAGATTGCTGCTAAAATTTCAACCGTCGTTATAAGATCTCGCGATAAGATCGCGAACCCGCATCCATTTGAAGCTCTTCTCCCTTCCCTTTCCGTGATTCACCGCCTTAAAACCACACCAGCGACAAAGGGCGGAACGGGTTTCCGCCCTCTTTTGTACAAGATTTAATGCACGTTGGTTATCACAGTAATCACGGAGACTCACGCCGCGCTCCTCCCCGCCCCCTTCCCCAACACACGCTACCACCATACTCCTACGACCACCACCGCCGTCACTACCCCCGATCTCCTCAGCGTCCCGCGCGCTTACGGAGCAACCGTTGATTGAAACGTTCTGATTGCATCCCTCAGGGGGTGGCATGCGGGTGCCACATGGGGGTGATCACCCCGTCCGACC
>NW_014565058.1:0-216 GCF_001313825.1 Dinoponera quadriceps | reverse complement strand
ATTCTAAAAAATGGAAGAACTCGTGCGAACTGAACGTGAACTGTGGGATCAATCCGCTCAATTGAGTTCGCGAGACGAATACAACGTATGGGAGGAACGGTGTGACGAATGCCTCGAGTCGTTGGAAGGACATTGTCGAGCGAAACGACCGAGATTATTGATCGGTATTCAGCAATCGTTGATAGCTCGAATTGCACGACTCGAAGGACTAAAACA
>NW_014565057.1:0-1064 GCF_001313825.1 Dinoponera quadriceps | reverse complement strand
TTCGATTTTTACTAATGATTTGGGCATGAGACGGGTCGCCGCGAAATTCCTATCAACGCCCCTGCTCACACATCGTTATTTGTGCGCTAATTTTTGGCCAAACACAACACACCAATAATGCCGCAGCCACCGTATTCCCCAGACCTGGCCCCCTGTGACTTTTTCTTGTTCCCGAAACTGAAGAGGCACATGAAAGGACGACGCTACGCTACGATTGAGGAGATAAAGACGGCATCGAAGGAGGAGCTGAACAAGATCAAAAGAAATGATTTTTTGAAGTGCTTCGAGGATTGGAAAAAACGGTGGCACAAGTGTATAACATCTGATGGGGACTACTTTGAAGGGGACAAAATAGATATTCATGAATAAGTAAATAATTTTTGAAAAAACACAAAATTCGCGATACTTTTTGAACAAACCTCGTATTTCGCGCTATTAACGTCATATCCTAAAAATAATTTAGCAACAAGTCAATCGATATTATCCCAAATTACTGGACTTTCTGAATAAATAGAACGTGTTAAGCGAGTAATAATTGAGAATGTAATGCATTAATTTAATTTATATCTTTCTATATGTCGTGCATGCATCTCCACTCAACTAGTGCACTTATTGACATTTACGCATTTGAGAGAATCGACTCTTATTTGGAGCAGTGTGTGTACTATATTACTTTCCTGTACTATATTACTTTCGAGAATTATATTATTATATTACTCTTACCCAATTTGTTCAATCTGATGCACATGATGGTAAAAAGAAGGAAAAAATACGAATGTTTTTCGTAATCGGTAATATTGATCTGGTATTCGTCAAGCAATAATTATGAAATATATTAACACTTAACGCTCCGACTTTTAATTGTGAATATCGACCGGCAACTCCAACTTATACTCATCATACTTCGACTAGCAAGTTTTTAAGTGTAACATTTTAAATGCTACAATGACGTGTAAATAATAGTATTAAAGTCATTTAAAAAAATCTTTATTCATCTCAAAAGTAATATAATTTCGATTACAATATTTATATTAATTATATTAGGTCTAGTAAAATGTAATCCA
>NW_014565056.1:0-24739 GCF_001313825.1 Dinoponera quadriceps | reverse complement strand
TCCCAATCCTCTTCGACGTGCTTCCAACATTGTCCGATGTTACTATTGCGAGACAGAATGACATCATATTGAACGGCGCACATGAAGCCGTAAAGGAGAATAAGGATCAGCTGGAGGCGTATACGCGTCGATTCCTCCAATAGCCAATAAATGCTACCGGGTATAATTTCGCAAGCAAAGAGAAAGTTGGAGCTACAGTTTAGAAAGATGTTGTAAAATTTCTGGAATATGGATCTCTTCCCACTTCTAGATGGCCAGATGCCGATTGCGAGCATAAGATTACGAGTTGGTTGCGTAACGTATATAATATCGTCCTTGCTGTGCACGTTTCGCGGCATTTTTTTATGAATGCTGACGATTGTTCTGCGATGCTCTCTGTCTTCACCCATATTTGTACAACTTACTGTTAGCGCGGAATCTGAATCACGATTGATCGGGGAAGCTCAAAGCTGGACGCGAAGTTAACTTCATTTCTCCCATACGCCTGCGCGCTTATAAAATTCAAACGTTGCGTGCAAGGAATCGGTAGCATAGGAGTTTGGAAACGAAGTAGCAATCTCAAGTAAGGATGAGATTTTCTTCTGTGAAGATTATTTTTATCAGTGTTTTGTAAAGAAGAATTATTAATTACGATGTCATGCAAGTTCTTTATCTGTTGAAACTTGTTTGAAATACGTAATTCCACGCACAATAATAATATAAATTTCTCAATAAGCTAGGTTAAAAAAAATATCACATTTTATATATTTATAAAACGCATTAGATTTTTATATTTCATAAATATATATTACTGATGGTATATTTATGTGTGAGTGTATGTGTGTGTGCGTGCGCGCGAGCCTGTGTGTGTGAGTGTGTGCGTGCGCGCGCGCCTGTATGTGTGTGTGTATGTGTACACTTGTAATATATGCACAAATGACAATGTTTCCTCGAGATATATGCATGGCAAGCTTCAATAAAGTTTTACATTTACTAGACCAAAGATAGCTTGAGTAATCACAGCTAAGCAATATTGATTTTTCTTTCTTCACCTTCTTTTGTTTTGAACTCGTGATATTGTTTTTTATCAGGTTTTCTGCTTTCTGAGAAACAGATCCTATTCCTTGTATTGAATGTGCTGTACTTTATTGAAACTTGCAGTTCTATTCACGTCAAATTTCCACTGATTAGTGACATTCCGGTGATAATATATTTAGTCGATTACATTTCGAAGTATATTAAAATACGCCCCAGTTGCTTTCATAATCTAAAACATTCATGTAGTTGTTTGATAAATATTTTGATAATTTTGATTTTGTACAGTATGAGAAACTATATATCTGGAAGTATCTTCTTACTTTACCAAATGTCCTAAGCGATAGCTCTATAATCTTTCCAGCGCAGATTTTTGGTGGACAATTGGACATTATCATTAACAGAGAGAGACTGCGCATTTTTCTCTCCGGAAGATGATACCATTCCAATTCGCGGGATTCAATTGCTACTTTTTCTGCCTATTGTTAATGTATCACACAAATACATAGTAATGACTATAGGATTTGCGATAAATTTTCATTCCTTACGTCAAAGATAATGTAAGGCGGAGCTTTCTCTTTTTCTTTACGAGGTGTGTCAGAAAAGTAATAAAATAAAGTTTTTTTTTGCATCAAAGTAATTAACAAGAGTAATATAGCTTATTTTAATATTTACTGAGAACATGTACTTGAGGTAGTGATCTTCCCATCTTTCATAGTAGAATCGGAAATTAGCTTTCGTATATCCCTTCTTAGTGTAGGTCATAGTCGCTTGAATCAACAGTGTGAAAGTAATTGCAATCAACCTCTCAGTTTTACTTCGAGAATAAGATAAAATACTGTATGACTGATCGGTATAAGAGAGACGCGGCAACAGTGAGTTTTTCTTTGTTTGAAAATCAACTGACAAATGCCGTTGAATTATAATGATACAAAATCGTATTGTGAGAATTTTTGACCGACGTTCAGTCCTTCCTTTTTTAATATTTTAGAAATTTGATGTAAATTTTTTTATTTGCCCTTACATTAAAAGACATATTTTCATGAGTAATATTTAAAGAATTAAAAAAAAATTGGACAAATTGACGCAATCTCGCTACGCATTTTTTTTTTTCTTTTATATGTACACTATATGATATTTCCCCGAAACCCACTGGCTAGCAGTTTCGACAATTAACATTTAAACGCAATCAGTCGATTACATTTCGGAGCATATTAAAGTACGCTCCTGCTGTTTTTATAGCCTAAAACATACAGTAACGCGACTTATTGCTTCAATTTGTTTTCAACAAAAAGTTATAAATTGAATATGACTGTATGATTAATAAAACATATGTAAACTATACATAGTATGAATACAAGAACACAGTATATAGAAACAAAAATCTAGTCAAATTTATAAATATCACATTTGTAAATAATTGAACATTATTTATGTGTATAATAATATTGTCATTTACCAATCAATATAATAGCTGCAAAGAAAAATAATTTGAACGAACACGAATAAATGAGAGGATATGCTCCAGAAAAATTTTCATGTTCAAATTGTAGAAAAAAATTAATATTTCTTAGGGTACATATAAAAATATTGAATAAAATTTGTGGCAATATTATGGGCAATTGAGTGTACTAAATTAAGTCCATTTCCTTACATCACCAAATGTTTTAAGCGAGAGGTCAAACATATTTCCAGCAGAGATTTTGGTTGGAGCGTTAGACATGATCATTAAAAGCACAACATAACGAGCTTTTCTATCCGGAAGACGATACCATTCAAGCTCGCAAGATACAGTGGCTACTTTCTCCGCCTATAATTAAAATTATAGAAGACACATAGATGTATCCATATAGCATGAATGCATCACATTTACATTATTAGTACTACGAAAAAAGTGCAAAGTATATATATATATATATTTACGAATATATATAATGTTTCGCTTTTTTTGAAGTTTCTTGTATTATTTATCATATCCAGCATAATGTACTCATATATTCAAATGTCATATATCATATCCATTATAAGAAATAATTATTAAATATATGCAATTTTATGATATGTTACTATAATTAATACTGGCATATAAAAATAATTATCAAAGTATTTTCACAAAATCGAATGCAATTAACCTTACAAAGGATTAATTAACTGTCATATGTCATCAGCTTTCTATCGTCAGCCGTATTATTAGATATCACAAAATGCTTTTTCATATTATGTAACATGCTAACGCCCATATAACTTACCTGTTCGGTAAGTTGTTCACCTGTGTAACAATACATAAATAAATGAATTGCCAGATTTCCACTACATATTAAGTAAACGCATACAGCGGATGTATTGTTACTTTGCCATTCCTATAAATATGATATTTCCAGTAGTTCTTAATTGTTTCAACGTATATATCAAAATATCAAATCTCTATACATCTTTAAATTTCGAAACTTACAATAATTATAAAATACATTAAAATGCAGAGTGTTAGCGTGTTCACCATTATTTCCATTAGAAATACTTGTTGCAAAGCGTGCTGCACCATTCGTAAGAAACTGGAATATTATTACTGATAATATCAAATCAGTATTATAACGCGAGGACAAATTAAAGTCCGCATTGAAGGCGAATTTTTGTACGTTATTAATTCGGTAAATGGTCGACAAAGAATCTCAAATCAATTCTCTCACACATTAAATAAATTAATATATAATTAACATATTATTAATAATTAATATTATCCCAAGTAATATACTTATGCTAAAAGCTTACCTCCGCACTCTCACTTGATGCTCGACTATATCCGCCAATTTCTTATTTACCTCATATTCCTTCTGCCATTGCTCCTCGACAAGTCTCACCATTAAATCTCTCAGAATCCTCAGTTGCCCGGAAGCATGGACTACGAAGATGGCAGTGAGACCGCAAGCGCCTGTCGCGATCGAAGCTGTAACTAATCCGCTGACGCACTGAATCGTGAAAAATATTTCGTAGATGGGTGTGATTTGCACGTCGATGAAAATGAGATAACTCGGACAAGCCAAGGGCCTGATAGTGATGTTCTGTTCGGTGACTATGTCTCCTTGTGACAAAGGAAGAATCGTTCGAAACAGAATGGCACCACTGAACATGAAGATCGCGCACATTATAACAAGACGTTTGGCAAACCTTGCGAATTTCAACATCATGTTCCGTACATCCGCGCTGAGAATATTCTCCCAATCTTCCTGGACGTGCTTCAAGCACTGTCTGATCTGATTATCGCGAAATATAAAAATGCCGTACTGACTGACACTCATAGTGTCGTAAATGAGAAAAGGAATCATTTGGATGCGGGTGCGTGTGTCTCCTTGTGTCATCCAATAGATGAAACCGGGTATCAGATTGCAAGTGAGAAGAGTGTAGGAAACAATAATTGACAGCATCTTGTAAACCCTTTCGCATAATGTTTTCTTCTCGTTGGACGGCCAGATACCAAGTACACTCATGAAATTGCGCGTAGGTCGCGTGATGTACATAATATCGTATAAGAAATATTCGTTAATTGGCATTTTCTTAGGAACCTCGAAGAACGCTTCGCGATACTTCCTTCCTTCATCCGACGCGCCCTTGTATTAGAAATATGGAATCTAGCTAAATCGAGACTGAACGTTGAAAAGTAAAGACAGCCGTAAAGTAAACTCGGCGATTGCATTGCGCTTGCGTTGTATTAAAAATTCAAATACACCGCGCGGAAGAGAGATTGGAAATGGAGAAGTTTGAAAGCTAATTGGATAGCCGAGGTTCGGAATTGCTTTCTGTGAAGAGTATTCTTATCTGTCGGGGCTCTATCAAGGTTCATCGATCCTTCTAAGAACCAGGAGCACGCTATGTTTTACTGTACACATTTTTCTACCGGAAATAGTGAAGAATTGTTTTTTTGCAAAGGAGTGACGTGGCTGCGATATTGCAAACTCTTTACATAAGTTGAAAACAGCAAGTAATTTCATGTAATTTATTAAATAAAACTCTAAATTATCATGTGAAATTTAAGTTCTTAGGATTTCAGTCTTCTTTGAAATATATTCCTACTACACAATCAAAACTGTAGTGAGCAGATAATTGGTCACTGTAGAACTCTGTTGCTTCCTGTATAATAACTATTGTTTGCTATATATGTTCACGAGTTAATTCCCCGCAATAACAACGTATGTAAGGGGTAATTTAATTTTTTCAGTCACTTGACATTCTTTTCTCAGAGTAAAATAAAATAATTAAAATCAAAATAATAAAACAACCAGCATCACCGTATTAATATATTAAATTAATTGTACGTATTGTTCTATAAGAAAAATGTATTGTGAAGGTATTTTTCTCTTCTCTTTTTCCTTCTAAGTTTTAACTTGATGCATATAAATTTTTTAACCTGATACATATAAATTTTCTAACATACATATAAAGTTTCTAACTGTATACATAGAATATATTATTGACATGCACATTCGTCTTGCATCACAGTTCCAAGGTGAATTCGACGCATTCACTCAATGACATTTCGAAGCATATTAAAATACGCACCAGAACTCTTTAAAATCTAAAACATTCATTTATTCTATTGTCACTTAATTCCCTTCTCGATCAGGAATAATGCATTTGAAAGAATCTTCTTACATCACCAAATGTCTTGAATGATAGCTCCATGATCTTTCCAGCGCAGATTTTAGGTGGATAGTTAGACATTATCATAAGTAAAACGACACTGCGCATTTTTTTCTCTGGAAGGTGATACCAATCGAGCTCGCGAGATTCAGTTGCTACTTTTTCTGCCTATTGTTAATGTATTATAAAAAGCAACAGTTATTGTATCTACAATAAATTTTCGTTCGTTATTTCAAGGATAATGCAAACAGTTTCCTCTTGTTTCTATACAAGGTGTGAGAAAAAAGGATCGAGACGTAACATTTTTTAATGTTTTAATATTAATAATGTTTAAATTTTAATTATATTTAAATTAGTCATATTAAATTATAATCATCAAAAAAAATGTAACTTCCTACAATGAAACAGATATTTTTTTTAAAAGATACAAATTCTTGCCGAATACAATATTGATTTTCACTAGATATTTGCAATATTAAATGTGACAATTTTCACATAAAATCAAATTTTGTTATGACTGTGACATAATACATCCTATCTTTATCTGTTATTATATAAATTGAAGATCAAACATGTATAAAACATACCTGGTCGCTAAGTTGTTCACCAGTGTAACAAAACAAAAATATGTGGATTGTAATGTTTACAATGTATAACGCATAAGAGCCAACAACACCAAAATTGCCACTGTCCCAATCCTATAAATGTATTTCTGTATATGTAGTAACATTCATGTAACAGACATTGACACATTAGGTGACCCAATATAAATTTTTGTTAATGTAACTTATTTGTTGTAACTTTGTTAATGTAACTTTTTTAATGAAACGTCTCAGAAAAAAATTAAATGTAGCAATCAGAAAAGCATTAGACACATTTCAAACTTTTTTTTTACCAACACACGAACACTGTCATTTCTTGCAATTTATCATTGCATATGTTGAAATATTCGATTTGCTTTTTTATTGAAATCAACTGAAACTTTTACGAACCAGTACTGCAAAATACAGCAGGAGGCAGATGCTTAAAGTATTCACCATTATTTCTACTAAGCATATTTCCTGCATGGTATATTGTACCATTTGCAGAAAACTGAAATGTGATTACTAATCATGTTACGCTGTCATTATTTCAACCAAGATAAAAAGAGATACTTAAAAAATATATGAATAAAAAGAGTAATATATTGCAAATAACAGAAAAATATACGGTAACATATTTTTCTTAATAAATATGCACAAATTAGACAATATATATCCGAAAACGAGAAACACTATAAGCATCAGTAAATTACAGACTCACCTGTGCACTCTTATTTGATGTTCGACCACCTTAGCTAATTTCCTATCAACTTCCTCGTCTTTTTGACATTGTTCTTGGACAAGACTTTTCATCAAATAGATCAGAATCTTCATTTGGCCGCTGGCATGCTCTACGAAATATGCTAAAAGGCCGTATGCACTCATCGTAACGGAACCTATAAGGAGTCCTGTAAAGGATTGCAACACAAACACTATCTCGTAAAAGGGGCTGACTTGCACGTCGAGGAATAAAAAATTAACCGGGCAGGCTAAGGGTCTGATTGTGATGTTCTGATCGGTGAGAAATTTTCCCCGTGATAACGGCATAATTATCCGATACATAGTTACGCCACTGTACATGAGGATACCACAGATCAAGATCAGGAGCCTCGCAGACTTCGCGCATTTGAACATAACATCTCGATCATTTGCATTGAAGGCATTCTCCCAGTCCTCCTCGACGTGCTTCCAACATTGTCCGATGTTACTATTGCGAGACAGAATGACATCATATTGAACGGCGCACATGAAGACGTAAAGGAGAATAAGGATCAGCTGGAGGCGTATACGCGTCGATTCCTCCAAGAGCCAATAAATGCAACCGGGTATAATTTCGCAAGCGAAGAGAAAGTTGGAACTACAATTCAGAAAGATGTTGAAAAATTTCTGGAATATGGATCTCTTCCCACTCCTAGATGGCCAGATGCCGATTGCAAGCATAAGATTACGAGTTGGTTGCGTAACGTATATAATATCGTCCTTGCTATGCACGTTTCGCGGCATTTCTTTATGAATGCTGACGATTGTTCTGCGATACTCTCTGTCTCCACCCATATTTGTACAATCTACTGTTAGCGCGGAATCTGAATCACGATTGATCGGGGAAGCTCAAAGCTGGCCGCGAAGTTAACTTCATTTCTCCCATACGCCTGCGCGCTTATAAAATTCAAACGTTGCGTGCAAGGAATCGGTAGCATAGGAGTTTGGAAACAAAGTAGCAATCTCAAGTAAGGATGAGATTTTCTTCTGTGAAAATTATTTTTATCAGTGCTTTGTAAAGAAGAATTTTTAATTATGAAATACGATGTCGTGCAAGTTCTTTATCTGTTGAAATCTTGTTTGAAATACGTAATTTCGCACACAATAATAATATAAATTTCTCAATAAGCTACGTTAAAAAAAATATCACATTGTATATATTTATACAATGCATTAGATTTTTATATTTCATAAATATATATTACTGATGGTATATTTGTGTGTGTGTGTGTGTGTGTGTGTGTGTGTGTGTTTATGCATATTCACGTGTATACACTTATAATATATGTACAGATGACAATGCTTCCCCGAGATATATGCATGGCAAGCTTCAATAAAGTTTTACATTTACTAGACCAAAGATAGCTTGAGTAATCACAGCTAAGCAATATTGATTTTTCTTTCTTCACCTTCTTTTGTTTTGAACTCGTGATATTGTTCTTTATCGTGTTTTCTGCTTTCTGAGAAACAGATCCTGTTCCTTATATTGAAGCTGCTGTATTTTATTGAAACTTGCAGTTCTATTCACGTCATATTTCCACTGATTAGTGACATTCCGGTGATAATATATTTAGTCGATTACATTTCGAAGCATATTAAAATATGCCCCAGATGCTTTCATAATCTAAAACATTCATATAGTTTGATAAATATTTTGATAATTTTGATTTTGTGCAGTATGAGAAACTATATATCTGGAAATATCTTTTTACATCACCAAACGTCCTAAACGATAGTTCCATAATCTTTCCAGCGCAGATTTTTGGTGGACAATTGGACATTATCATTAACAGAATAACACTGCGCATTTTTCTCTCCGGAAGATGATACCATTCCAATTCGCGGGATTCTATTGCTACTTTTTCTGCCTATTGTTAATTTATCACACAAACACATAGTAATGACTATAGGATTTGCGATAAATTTTCATTCATTACGTCAAAGATAATGTTAGGCACAGCTTTCTCTTTTTCTTTACGAGGTGTGTTAGAAAAGTAATGAAATGGAGTTTTTTTTTATTTTTTATATCAAATTAATTAATAACAAGAGTAATATAGCTTATTTTAAGATTTACTGGGAACATGTACTTAAGCTAGTGAGCTTTCCATCTTTCATAGTAAAATCGGAAATTAGCTTTCATATATCCCTTCTTAATGTAGGTCATAGTCGCTTGAATCAACAGTTTGAAAGTAATTACGTTCAACCTCCCAGTTTTACTTCGGAAATAAGATAAAATACTGTATGACTGATCGGTATAAGAGAGACGCAGCAGCAGTGAGTTTTTCTTTGTTTGAAAATCAACTGACAAATGCCGTTGCATTATAATAATACAAAATAGTATTGTCAGAATTTTTGACCGACTTTCGGTCACTCTTTTTTTTAATATTTTAGAAATTTAACGTGAATTTTTTTATTTGCCCTTACATTAAGAGACATATTTTCACGAGTAACATCTAAAGAATTAAAGAAAAATTTGACAAATTGACGCAATCTCACTTTTGTAGATTTCTTAAACCACGAGGAAACAATGAAAACTTTTTTAACACTCCTCGTATTTCTCCATACAAGATACAAATTATTTATTATGTTCAATAACAATTTTTACTGAATATTAGCATTATTGAATAAGATTAATTTCATATAAATATAAATTTTGATAATTATAAAATAATATGTCTTATCTCTTTATCTCTGTTATTATAAATTAAATCAGTCACGTGTAATAAAATATACCTGGTCATTAAGTTGTTCACCAGAATAACAGAACAGAAACATGTGGATCGTAATATTTACAATGTTGAATGTATAAGAGCCTATAACCCCAAAATTGCCAGAGTCCCAATCCTATAAATATATTCCTATAAATATAGTAATATTTCCGTCATTCATTTATCAATATATATTATTTGCAAATCGATTAATCCCAACTCTCTAGTTCTTCGTTAGTCAACTTATATCATCATAAGAAAACTTAAATTAATCAATTATATAAAAACGTTGCACAAATTATGAAGTTGTTTTACTGAAACTGAGTCATTTTTTCTCCTTTTCTCATTACGTATGCCGTATTAAATTTGCTTTCTCATTAAAACCAATTGAAACTTATACGAACCAATAATGTAAAATACAGCAGGAGGCAGATAGTTAAAGTATTCACCATTATTTCTACCAAACATATTTCCTGCATGGTGTACTGCACCATCTGCAGAAAACTGAAATGTGATTATTAATCACGTTACATTGTCACTATGTGCACACCACGGGAACAGAGAACGGTTTGAGACATCCTGTATATCCGAAAACGATAAACACAACCAATATGTATAAATCACTGCCTCACCTATGCACTCTTATTTGATGTTCGACCACCACAGCTAACTTTCTATCTACTTCCTCCTCCTTTTGCCATTGTTCTTGGACAAGTCTTTTCATCAAGCAGATCAGGATCTTCATTTGACCGCTAGCATGCTCTACGAAATATGCTAGAAGGCCGTATGCGATTGTCGTACTTGAAACTATAAAAACTCCCGTTAGGGTCTGCAATATGAACACTATCTCGTAAAAAGGGCTAACTTGCACGTCGACGAATAAAAAATTAACCGGACAGGCCAGAGGCCTGATCGTGACATTTTGATCAGTGACAAACTCTCCCCGCGACAATGGCATGATTATTCGATACAAAAATACACCACTGTACATAAGGGCAAGACAGATTAAAATTAGAAGTCTCGCAGACTTGGCGCATTTAAACATAACGTTCCTGTCGTCCGCACTGAAAACATTTTCCCAATCTTCCTCGACGTGTTTCCAACATTGTCCGATGTTATCATTGCGGGATAGAATAACATCATATTGTACGGCACACATCAAGACGAAAAGGAGAAGAGGTGTCAACTGAAGTCGTATACGTGCCGATTCCTCCAGAAGCCAAAAAATGATGCCGGGTATAATTTCACAAGCAAAGAGAAAATTGGAGCTAAAGTTCAGAAGGAGATTGTAAACTTTCCAGAATACGGATCTTTTCCCGCTTCTGGTTGGCCAGACACCGATTGCGAGCATGAGATTGCGGGTTGGTTGCATAATATATATTATATCGTCCTTGCTATGTACGTTGTGCGGCATTTCTTTATAAACGCAAACCAATATTCTTGCGATACTCACTATCTTCACCCGTTTGTACGACCTTTCGTTAGTGCAGTATCTGAACGCGGTCGGAATCGCGACTGATCGTGAAAGCTCATAGCTGGCTGCGAAGTCAACTTCATTGCACACATACGCTTGCGCGTTTTAAAGATTCAAGTGTTGCGTGAGTAAAGTCGGGAGTAGTGCAATTTTCAAACGTAGTCGCGAATCTCGAGGGACGAGCTTGTCTTCTAGGAAAAGGATTGTTTTATTCATCACTGTTCCTCGAACTTTGTGACAAACAGGAAAATCGTACTGTTTAACTTTGTCCCTTTGTCCTTCGCAACTCACCATAGTATCATTGACCAGGAAATATCAGTTTTGAATACGTTAGGTGGGATACTTCTATTGGCTTAACTACTGTAAAGTGCACGTGGCAGTCGGATGTCTGATGTATGTGTATGTACGTGTATGTACGTGTATACTTTTATATATATATAATAATGATTCGCCGAGATATATGTACAGTACAACTTTAATAAAATTTCTAAATTTACTAGGCCAAAAACAGCTTGAATGGTCTCAACTGATAATTATTAATTTTTTATTCTTCCACCGTCTCTTGTTTCGAAAGCGCGATACTCTCAGTGCTACTTTCTTTAACTAAAACAGACCCTATTTTTCATATTAAAGCTTTATTGAGACATGCTATTCTCTTCACGTTATAGCTCTTCTGATTAAAAATATTCTCGTAACATAATATATTCACTCGGTTACACTTCGAAGTATATTAAAGTATGCCCCAGATGTTTTAATAATCTAAAACATTGATTTAACCACTTGTTAATAGTTCACATAGTCCTCCTTTTGTTCTGGATGAGAGTCCGTATATCTGAAAATATCTTCTTACATCACCAAATGTTTTCAGTGACAGTTCCATGATTTTGCCAGCGCTGATCTTCGGTGGATAGTTAGACATGATCATCAGTAAAACGACACTGCGCATTTTTTTCCCCGGAAGATGATACCATTCGAGTTCGCGGGATTCAATTGCTAACTTTTCCGCCTATTATTAATTTATGAAGCATTTATAACAAAGATGACTTTAATAAAATGCTTGCGTTATTGAATAAGACTTCTTCCATATAAAAATGAATTATGTTTACTAAGAGGAACGGCATAATTAGTTTTTACCTCTGATATGATAGCTTGAGAATATAACACGTATAAAAATATACCTGGTCATTAAGCTGTTCCCCAATGTAGCAAAACAGAAATATATGGATTGTCACGTTTACAATATTTAACGCATAAGAGCATATAACTCCAAAATTGCTAGTTTTCCAATCCTATAAATATATTCCTATAAATATAATAATATTCATGTAAGACATTTTTGATCACTTAAAAAAAATCCCAAACTAATTCTTTTCTAGTGCAGTTTGTATTATTGTAAAAAATTTAAATTTACCAGTCAGACGTTGCAAAAATTAAAAATAGTGTTATTTAATTTAAGTCACTTCTTTTTTTTACTACGTATGCTAAAACATTCTATTTGCTTTCTTAATCAAATAAATTTATCAATTAATACGAACCAATATTATAAAATAAAGCAGGAGACATATGGATAATGTATTCACCATTATTTCCACCAAACATATTTCTTGTAAGGTATACTGCACTATCTGAAGAAAACTGAAATGTGACTATTAATAAAGTTACATCGTTTATACGTAGCATGATAATATGAAACAAGAAAAATAAAAACGTTTCAAAAATAACGTAATAAAATATTATTGATATATATGTAATATAAAAAAGACGGAATCATGCACTACGTGTTTTGTTCATTAATACCACCTTATACATTAATAAATTAACAATTAGTTATCTAATATACTTCGAGAAACAAGAAGCAACACAAATTACATAATTTACACGCTCACCTGCGTACTCTTATTTGATGTTCGACTACTTCCGCTAACTTTTTATCAACCACATCCTCTTTACTCCATTGCTCTTGCACGAGACTTTTCATCAAATAGATCAGAATCTTCATTTGACCGCTAGCATGCTTTAGGAAATATGCTAAAAGGCCGTACGCACTCGTCGCAACCGAAACTATAACAAACCCCGTTAATGCTTGAGATACAAACAATATTTCGTAAAGAGGACTAGCTTGTGCGTCAATAAATAGAAAATTAACCGGACAGGCCAAGGGTCTGATCGTGATATTCTGATCGGTTATAATCTTCCCCTGAGACAGTGGCAAGATTATTCTATATAAAATTGCACCAGGGTACATAAGGGCCGCACAGACCAGAATGAGGAACTTGGCAGATTTCGCGCATTTTAACATAATATTACGCGCGTCTACACTGAAGACATTCTTCCAATCCTTCTCAACATGCTTCCAGCATTGTCTGATGTTAGCATTGCGAGATAAAAGGATATCATACTGGACGATGGTCATGAAGACGTAGAGCAGAAGAGGGCTCATCTGAAGTCGCATACGCGTTGATTCTTCCAGTAGCCAATAAATGCTACCGGGTATAAACTCACAGCCAAGAAGGATATGGGCGCAACAGTTCAGAAAGAGATTATAAATTTTTCGGTATACGGATATCCTTCCGCTCCTGGATGGCCAGACACCCGTTGCAAGCATGAGATTGCGAGTTGGTTGAGTAACATATATGATATCAGCTTGATTTATGTTCCGCGGCATTTCTTTAAAGATTTTGACGCAAGGTTCGACATTCACCGGCTTCACCCGTTGTGCAACCTACTGTTAGTACGAAATCTAAACGCGAGCTGAAATGCGACTGATCGTGGAAGCGCAATGCTACTCGCGAAGTTAACATTGTTCCCATACGCTTGCGCCCTTAAAAAATTCAGACGTTGCGTGCGATAAATCGGTAGCAATGAAGTTAATAAACGAAGTCGCAAACCCCAAGGGACGGGATTGTCTTCTATGAAAAATATTCTTATCCGATGATGTTCGTCGACCTTTGTGGCAAACAGGAAAATCGTAATGTTTAACTTTGTCTCTTTTTTCTTTGTAACTCGCGAGCGCGTAACGTTCACGTGGAAGTAGCAGTTTCGATTACATTTACGATTAGGTGGAGCTTTTCTATTTGCTGAACCGCTACAAATACACGTGGTAGTAAACATAGCGTAAAAAAATTTCTTTCATACAAGGCGTCATATTTGAACTTCAACAACTTTCGAACCATACATGTTATGCATAACGTAGAAGACATTCCCTTCTCAGAAACAATGGAGGGGGTCGATGTGTCGCGTAGAAAAAGTGTTAATTAAGTGAACGTGATATGATGCAAGATTTTTATTTGCTGAAACATTATTGATAATATGTAACTTTGAAGAGGAAGAAATAATACTAATTCTTCTATGAGAAACGTATATACGAGAAGACTTCATGTTACATATATCACTCTACAAAATTTTTATGTTCTATAAATATCTATTAATCATGTTTACTCTTTTATATATACAGATGTTAATATTCCTCGAGATATACATACACTAAACTTCAATAAAGCTTTTACATTTACTGAATCAAATTTGGCTTGCAGCGATACCAGGTGAGAAATATCAAAATGTCCCTTTTCTACTTTTATTTTGTTTTGAGCTTGCGTTGTCCACTATATGACTGCGTTCATCCTGAGATAATTCCTGCTCTTCACGTCATGACATATCATATTATATTATATCTGCATACGATAAGAAAGATTGGAAAATATCAGTATATTCTGATTGATAAACTTTTAAAGCTTTATTGAAACTTAGTGTTCAGTACACGTCATAATTCTGTTGATTTCAAATATTCTAGGAACATGATATATTCACTCGGACATACTTCGAAGCATATTAAAGTACGCTCCAGATGTCTTAATAATCTAAAACATTTATTTAATTCTTCTTAATCGTTTTGATAATATTTCTTCGATTTTAGGTGAAAAATCATATATCTGGAAATATTTTCTTACATCACCAAATGTTTTTAACGATAACTCTATCATCTTGCCAGCGGAAATTTTTGGTACTTGATTAGACATAATCATCAGTAGAATGACACTGCGCATTTTCTTCTCCGGCAGATGATACCATTCGAGTTCTCGGGATTCAAGCGCTACTTTTTCGGCCTATTTTTGATATATTACAAAAAAAACAACAGTATTTGAATTTACAACAAGTTTTGATTTGTTGTTTAAAAGATTACGCAAGACAGTTTTCCTTTTTCTCTAAATGGTATGCGTTATCTTCGTTGTTGTAGTTCAAGGATCAAACACATGTAAAATATACCTGGTCGTTAAGTTGTTCTCCGGCATAGCAAAACAGAAACATGTGAGTTGTGACGTTTACAATGTTTAACACGTGAGACCCTATAATTCCAATATTTCCAGTATTCCAATCCTATAAGCACAGATATTGTCAAGTAACAATTATTAACAAGTTATGTGATGCAAAATGACTCCTTACTGTAAACTCTCTTTGTTAGTGTAATATGTGCATCAGTGTCAAAAATTTTAAATTTACTAATTGTATATCAATGTTACACTTATTAACGAATTTTTACCAAATCTCTGTGTAATTGTTTTTAATTTCTTATTATATACCCAAATTTTCCATCTGCTTCTTAGTAAGGTCAAAATAATTAACATATACGAACCATTAATATAAAATATAATAGGAGGCAGATAACTATAGTGTTCACCAATATTTCTATCAAACATATTTCCTGCACGGTATACTGTACCATCTGCAGAAAACTGAAATGTGATTATTAATCACATTACATTGTCACCATCTCAACCATGGTAAAAAAAAAAAACTTGAAATATGCAAGGATGACAAGTAATAATATAGCAAATAACTGAAATATATATTGTGAGATTTTTTTTTTTAATAAATACGCATTAAGTCAAGTGAGATACGTTCAAAAACGAGAAGTACGATAAATATGTACAGGTCGTAGACTCACTTGTGCACTCTTACTTGATGTTCGACTACCACAGCTATTTTTTTATCAACTTCCTCCTCCTTTTTCCACTGTTCTTGGACGAGATTCTTCATCAGACATATCAGAATCTTCATTTGACCGTTAGCATGCTCCGCGAAATGTGCTAAAAGGCCGTATGCGATTGTCGTGCTTAAAACTAGAAAAAATCCCGTTAGGGCCTGCGATATAAACACTATCTCGTAAAAAGGGCTAACTTGTACGTCGACGAATAAAAAATTAACCGGACAGGCCAGATGCCTGATCGTGACGTTCTGATCGTTGACCATCTTTCCTCGCGACAATGGTAAGATTATTCGTATCCAGATCGCTCCACCGGACATGAGGAGTGCACAGATCAAAATCAGGAGCCTAGCGTTCTTCGCGCATTTGAACATGATATTCCATGCGTCCATACCAAAGACATTCTCCCAATCCTCCTCGACGTGCTTCCAGCATCGTTTGATTTTAGCATTTTGAGAGAGGATGACATCGTATTGAACGGCCCCCATGCTGGCGTAGAGGAGAATAGCGCTCATTTGAAGTCGATCGCGCATTGATTCTTCCAGTATCCAATAAATGATGCCGGGTATAACCTCGGCGGCAAAAATGAAGTTGGAAATGAAGACAAAAAGGAGGTTGTATATTTTCCGAAATATGGGTCTCTTCCAATTCCTAGATGGCCAGATACCGATCGCGAGCATAAGATTACGGGTTGGTTGCATAACGTATAAGATATCGTCCTTGCTATGCACGTTTCGCAGCATTTCTTTATGGAAGCTGAACACGAACTCTTCTGCGATATTCACTATCTCCACTCGTTTATACAACCTACCGTGAGCATGGAAATTACGAACTAATCGTGGAAGCGCGGAACTGGCCTTAAAGTTAACTCCATTGCTTCCATACGCTTGCGCATTTAAAATATTCAGACGTTGCGTGCGTGAGATTAGTAACAATAAAGTTTGCAAACCCCGAAGAGGACGAGATTATATTCTGTAAAAACTATTCTTATCCGATGGTGTATATCGACCTTTGTGACATATAGGAAAATCGTAGTATTTTCCTTTGTCCCTTTCTCCTTTGCAATTCGCGATTGTAACGTTTACTTGAAAGTAACAATTTTAATTGCGTTAGACGAAACTCGTTTAATCGCTCAACTGCTATAAATGCACGTGGCAGTCAAAGTGGCGTAGAAAAATTTCTTTCATACGGGGAGTCACGGTTGAATAACTTTCAAATCATACTATGACATGCACATTTTTTTAGTTTCTCATCTTATATCCAAATTTTCGATCTGCTTTTCATTAAAATGAAGTTCAAAATTGGCCGCGAAGTCAACTTCATCGCTCGCATATGCTTGCGCGTTTTAAAGATTCAAGTACTGTGCGGGTAGGATCGAGAATAGTAAAGTTTGGAAACAAAGTTATAAAGCTCGAAGGATGAGCTTGTTTTTCATGAAAAGTATTATTTTATCCACTGGTGTTCGCCGAACTTTTATGGCAAACAGGAAAGTCGTAGTGTTTAACTTCGTCCTTTTCTGTTTTGTAACTCACGGCGTAACTTTAAGGTAAGTAATAGCTTTGATTACATTAAACAGAATATTTTTTTTTTCTCCACCGCTATAAATGTACATGGCAAGGAATTGGCGTAGAAAGATTCTATTTATACTGAGAGCTTTGTAATTAAATAATTTTCGACAAGGATGATCAATAAAATAATTAAATAACGTTCGAACCGTACGTTGTGCGGAATATTTTGTCCTAAGAGAAATAATTAAAGAACGATAACATTTTTCTTAATACCTTTGCTGCTACTTCTGCTACTTTTATTTTAATGCTGAATATATAATATTTTTACCATTTAATTTCTATGTGACTATCTATATAATAAGATATATGATTCAACATGCAATATTTGTTGATATCATATTCAATCAAAGGAAATTCCGAAGAATATTCAAATAAGTCACAGACATTTTAACAACCTAAAATTTAACACATACGTTTGTTAATGTATCATTCTCATAATAATTAGTATTTTATAAACAATTTATTTCTCACTTTACTTATACTGATTTCTTTTCTTTTAAGTGCAAACCATCACTTACATCTCCGAAGGTCTTGAAAGAAAGATCAAAGAACTTTCCGGCTTTGAGTTTCTTAGGTGTATTCGACATGGCGATAATTAAAATCAATGATCGCGCTGTTTCATCCGGAAGCTGATACCAGGCCAATGTAGATGCCGTTAACGCTAACTTTTCTTCCTAATTTTATGAATGTATGTTACATGCGTAAAAAAAGACACAGAGGAAAAGTGACCTTTGGTATATTTCAATATTTGTCAAACATAACGTTGTCGTTGTTAGGTAACGTTGTAGCTTCTGCAATGAAACGTAACGGCAAACGTACCTCTACGGAAAGTTGTTCGCCGATGAAACAAAAAATAAAAATGTTAAATGCGAAGGATGCAAGCAGAATTACATATGAGCACGTAATTAAAAAATTCCGATTGTCCCACTCCTATAAGATCCAAATATATGCTTTTTATACATCAAACAACATAATAGAATAGTATATGTTTCCAACGTGAAAAATTGCGTTTTTATTACGTAATATATTAAAACGCACCATAATAATATTATAAAATAACAGGCACAGAACTATCGTACATCCCACTATTTCTATCAGGCTAGTATGTTGCAACGTTTCTTGCAACAATTGTAAAAAACTGAAAAGGAACGTACGCGAGAGCGCATAAGGATATACATATTAAAAACTGATTCGAGCTACTGAGTAAATATACAAGAAAGTCTACTTACTCCCGTGTCCTGATTTGATGTTCCACTGTCAGGGCCAATCTTTTGCCGAGGTTTTTGACATCCCGTTCGTTCACCAAGTTGTTCATTGACGCCATCAGTATTTCCAGCTGTGCGCAGATGTGCATAGCGAATAGCGCGGCTAGACTGCAGATCGCTATCGTGATGGTGTATTTTACGAATCCGGAAAAGAACTGTATGAAAAAGACGATTTCATAAGCGGGACTCGCCTGGACGTCGAAAAATACGAAGTAAGCCGGACACGGCAGATGCCTGATCGTGAGGTTCTGAGCGGTGACGATCTTCTTCTTGCTCAGCGGCATGACCGTACGGAAAAATAAACCGGACAGGTACATAAATGCGGCGCAAAGCATAACCATGCGTCTGCCGATTTTGGCTTTGTTCACCATCGAATCACGAGCGTCCATGTCAGCGACGTTTCGCCAATCATTATCCACTCGCGCCAAACAACATTTTATTTGATTATTGCTGAGCATTAAATCGATATATTTGACAATCGACACGAACGTGACTATCATTGGTCCTACGAGCTTTATTTTGATACGAACGTCTTTCTCTTCGATGAACACGTAAAGAATCGTCGGAACAAAATCGCAAAAGAGGAGGAAATAAAAGACGAGGATCAGCGAGACTCTTTTGAGATTCTCGAGGTACGGGAAATTCATTTTCGTATACGGCCAGATGCCCAACAGACGAAAAAAGAAACGATTTAATTCTAAGGTGTACTTTATGTCGTTCTTGTAATTTCCATTAGAAAATATTTTCGTGTGGATCGTGTCATACATCGTGATTCTATGGTCGTCAAACGTAGAAATAGAATGTACTCGACAAGTGTGTAATAGCGAAACGCGTGCCTCCACATCACTGATCGCGGAGAGCGAACTTGGTATGCGCTTGCGTCCTCAGCGATTGAAATGCCACTTCAAACAAATAATAAATAACGTGCATTTAAAATTCTTGAGAGGGAAGCACACGCAAGTTTACTTCTGTTCTCTTGGCTAAAGGAACTTTTTTCCCTTTGTCAGGAATAGTGCAGGCCGATGTTCCGTTAAAAGTCTGAACAATCAAGGAAACGTACAACGGAAATTTACGTCTATATTAAGAGATGGATGTGCGCGCATGTGTAATCTGTACAAAATAAGATAAAATATAAAAAAGAATAAAAATCTTAAGAGTAGTAGAGCAATTTTCGTCCATCAAATATTAATATCTTTTTTCAGTCGGTTCACATAAGTCTTTTCTAATATTAACGAAGGTACGTTGTGTAACATGTTTATATTTTTCGGTAAAATTATTATATCTGTATAATTTGCATGTTAGAACTACTATGCAAACAATTCCACGTTTCTAATATCTACGTGTGCTTACCTGAGAAACTTGAACGTTACATAAAGGATAGTCAGTGTGGTAGTAGTAGAAGTAGAAAACTTAGAGATCGTTGTTGCACATATTATTATACGTTATAATGTAATTTCCATTTCTGGAAACGATATTAAAACGATGCTTAATTTTCTCCCAAAAGAAGAATTATATATAGAACAGACGATCGAAAGACACACTGAAAGAAACTTCGTTTACGCGTCGGGCCCTGCAAATTTGCTTTTATCGGAACATTATGGAATATTATGGAATTTACTATGAAAAAGTTATATTAGAAAAGCTACATTATAAAAATAGTATTTTCATTTTTAATATAAGAAAAATGGTTATTTATACTCTATGTATGTGCTATACAAATGATCAGATTTTATGTACACACTTTTATATATGTATTTTATAAATGAATATATATATATAGATAATACATATACACAACACATTTCTGCAACTCGTTATTTAACATAGCAATTATTTCACTCTATGCAATATGTTAGCCTCTAATTAATCTTATCGCGATTTCTAGAAATATCTAACAAATATTTAATAACTATATTTTCATAATTTATTTATTTGATAATTACTGTTCACTCGGTAACCGTGCAAAGAATGTTGAAATACACGACAACTGATTTAATTACCTAAAAATATTTAATATAAATATTTCACACGAATATTCACTTCCCTTTATTATTAATAAATGACACGTCCGCTTCAAAATTAATCATATTTCGAACAATGCGACTCTTTATGAATCAATATATACTTCTCTTACATCACCAAAGGTTTTGAAAGAAAGGACGATAAATTTTCCTGCTGTAATCTTTAAAGGAATATGCGATATAATTATTATTAACATCATGTCACGCGCTTTCCTGTCTGGAAGACGGTACCACCCTAGCATATGCGTTCTCCAAGCTGCTTCCTCTGCCTGTTATAATAAAATGGCGAAAATAGACAATATTTATTTTTTATTAATGCAACTTTAGCTTCTGCGTTTTGTCTAAATATTATTTCATTCTATACAGAGTGTTTGTCGCTAAGTGTCTCATTCGTCATACGCTCGTAGGTCAATGTGAATAAAAATGTCCACCAACATTTCACAAGCAACTGCGTAAAATTCTAAATAATTATTAACTCACAATTTTGTATCGTTATTTGTAAGACGATACAGAATTTTTTTGTTTATATTAATCTAAACTACAAATATATGACGGATGAGACATTTTACAGACACGCTATATTATATATAAACATATACATGTATTTTCTAATAGTGTGCAAATAATTTATTTTAAAAGAACATGTGGTTCTTCAGGAATTATAATAAAATCGGATACGTATAGATATATGCACGCGATTCACTTACTGTCGCTGTGATACGTTCATCGGCATAACAGAGAATAAAAATATTAGTCGCGTCAGAAACCAGAGCAATGAGAAAAGTACACATATTCGCGGTATTACCATCTCGCCACTCCTGTGTGGGTTTAACATGTATTCAGTTATCATATTCGCAAAATTACTGGTAATTGAATTTTGGAATTTTATCGTATTAATGTATATGTGATAGTGTATATGATGTGCATAATGAAATGGAAAATTTTATTTACCGTGACACGATCTGAACGTACTGCCTACCATGAGAATACAGTATCCTACAAGACACATCATTACGGTGCAACACAATATCTCAAACAAACTACTGTTTTGCAACGAGTCTTCTACCAGATACAGGAAACTGAAAGCAACGTCATCGTTAATACGCAACAGGTAAGAAGCGGGAGAGAGAGAAAGATAAAGAGAGAATGGGAGAATAAAAAAGAAAGATACGAACTCGACAAAACAAGTGTCTCACTTTCGTATTCTTATTTGGCGCTCAACGACTATCGACAACATTTTCTCCACGTTTTTCTCCGACGAACAAGTCCGCTCGTCGACAAGCTCCTTCATCAACATCATCAAGATTTTCATCTGTGCACACGCGTGCATCACGAGAAGCGCAGCAAGCCCGTATATCACGATCGTCACGGAGTACATGATGAATCCGCCGCAAAACTGCAGCAGGGTCATAATCTCGTAAGCGGGGCTGCGCTGTTCGTCAAATAAAATGAAATAACTCGCGAATGCCAATGGCCGGAACGTGACATTGTCGTTGGTAAACAGTTTTCCCTTCGTTAACGGCACAATTGTGTGGAAGGACAGACCAGCACAATATAGCATGGCGCAACAGACCGTGAACATATTCCTGCCTATCTTCGCATTTTCCAGCATGACGTCCCTAGCGTTTAATATCGCGACGAATTTCCAGTCGTCTTTTACATGTCTCAAGCAAATCCTGATCTCGCCCTCGTAGATAATCAAAGTGCTGTATTTGGCGAGAGCGATGAACGAGTAGATGAGAGGGGCGATCAGCGTCAGTTTGGCATGCGGCTGTTCTTCGGTGTAGAACAGGCAATAGAGAAAACCAGGAACGACTATGACGCACACGAAGGCGCAGCAAATAGTTATGAGAAATATCTTAAATATCATTTCAACAACGGACAGGTCTCCCTCGAGTAAAGGCCAGACGCCGAGGATTCGCAGGAGAAACTGACTCTGCCTCATGACATATTCTATGTCTTGATCGTAATTCTTATTCGTATATGCCCGCGAAAGAAATGTCTCCATAACGAATGAAGAGAAAAGATAAAAGTTTCGACGATGAACGAGAAACGCGTTCCCTCGGTGTGAAATTCTCGACGACAGATCGAAAGATGCCGACGATACTCTATATGTGCCTCAAGTGCTTACAAGTCGCGAGCTCGCTCGCTATTGATCGCTAATAAACACCGAGATCGACTGATGCGAGCACGCGAAATGTAAGCATCCACAGCGCCTGCGCATTTCGAACATTTATATTTCAAATTTTCACGAGTGAAAGGAAACTTGAGCAACTGCTAACCTGCACTCTATTCTTGTTCTAAATTTGAACTTTGATGTGAGGGTTGACTTTCTAACAGACGAGAAGTTTCATCATCGGGGGAGAGACTAAAACAGACTTCGTATATTCAAAGCAACTTTCAAGTAACCTCAGTTTTGTTGCATCGTGGAGTCCCACATTGTAATAACTTGTTTTACTCGGTACCTGTAAATCTGATACCAAATTTGATAATCAGCTACGAATACTTTTTCATGAAAGATAAACAGAATTTCATTCACTTATCTCGTAAGAAGTTCATTTTGACAAGAAATTGTAGAATGAAACATAAATATTGATGATGTGATATACGTTGATAATTAATGTATATGATATTACTATTACATATATATATCTCATATCCCCCGTTCGTTTGTGTCAAGTTCTCAATAACAAAAATGCATTCAATTGGTTACATTTCGAAGTACATTAAAATACGCCGCAGCTGTTTTGATAATCTGAAAAAACAAAGAAATAACTTACATATAAATTTGCATATTAATCCCAGCTTTATACGTCCCGCTTCAGTGGACTGCTGAACATTTTTCGTTTTTCTAGTTTTCACATGGCACAATACATTAAGAGCTTAAAAAACATCAATTAGAACAAAAATGACAAAACGACAAAGTCAAGTAGTCTTACAAATTGAAATGTAGCGAATGGACGGCTGAGAAATAAGTGTGCAAAGCTATGATTAATACGACACAACTTAATGAAAACTCATAAAGTTTCAAACATAAAGCGATATTGCATTGGTCTAATTAGCTTAAAATCACGTATGCAGATACTTCACGGAAAAAAGGGAAAGTTACTTAAAAATGCTATAAGTTTGGAAGGCATAAACAAAAATCTATAAAACATATCACTTTCTCTTTTCAGTTTAATGACATAGCGACCATCGTTCGTTCTTGAGTACAAATAAACGATTGTAATAACATTCGAATTAGTTTCTTTACCTCGCCGAACGTCCTGACTGAAAGGACCAAGAGTTTGCCAACAGTGATCTTAATCGGCATGTTAGACATAATCATCACTAAAACGATCCCACGTACTTTCTTATCCGGAAGACGATACCACTCGAGTTCGCATGATGTAACCGCTACCTTCTCCGCCTGTCGTAATGAATAGAGATCTGAGCTTCGTAAACTTTCACAACTGGCCATCTTAGACGAGTAGATGCATTAATGTACATATCCAATAAGCACATTTATGTTATACGCATAAATATAGTTGCATGTGCGTGATCAATGAAACGACTTCACGATTTCAACTATGTGAAAATATACCTGCGTCATAAGCTGTTCTCCAGTATAACAGAACATGAAAATATTTATTACCCCGGCCATAAGGGAAATAAAATAAGAGGTCATCGCTACTGAATTACTATTCTCCCATTCCTACAGAAAAATAATATAACATCTTTATGTACTAAATGT
>NW_014565055.1:681-920 GCF_001313825.1 Dinoponera quadriceps | reverse complement strand
CCCAATAATTTCTATAAGCAATGTCGCCAGAAAATTCGACGAGACTCTAAAAAAAGCATTTAAAGCCTTCTGTGAAAATATTAAAATTCAAAAAATTAAAGAGAAGAATATAACGTTTCAGTCAAACAACCAATCTCCAATAGAACCACAAGTGCAAAACCAGTATTTGATCTCCAAAATTCTTCTCATTTCGGAGGTATTATAGTCGATAATTAATGTAATGTAAATAATACAAACAA
>NW_014565055.1:0-594 GCF_001313825.1 Dinoponera quadriceps | reverse complement strand
CCTTTTACCGACGGACATGACGAACGTACAAATTAATTTAACAAAAATTCTAGCAATATGACCCTGAATTCAAATTTTATGTATAGTTGACTGTTATTCATGACAATGACCGACTAAACATTTTAAATTTAATTAATTTGGAACATTTAACTTCGGAAGAAATAATCAATGTATTAAATTTGATAAAGGCTCATCAAGAATGCTTTTAATTGTATGTGGAAAAATTGNTACCGACTAGAGACGACTACCCAATAGATACTAAATAGTATTAGTTTACAGATTTCCACAAATTCATAAAATTAAAATAAATAAATATGTGCAACAACTTCTAGACGGTGGTCCGTTATCCGACATCCTCAATCGCCATATAATACTCGTAGTGCGTAAAAGTGCAGATGTACATGGCAAATAAACGTTGGCGTATATTTTTGGATTTCCTCTCACTAAATGATAAAATTTATTGGAGAAGTTTATTCGTTATTTAATTAAATTGACACCCTCGATCATCTCAAAGGAACTCAGTATTTTCCGATCTTTAATTTAGTTTCCGGATTTTACCAAATTGAAATGGATCCACGCTAAAGTTACAAAACA
>NW_014565054.1:0-386 GCF_001313825.1 Dinoponera quadriceps | reverse complement strand
ACTCGCTCATGTCAATTCTACTCATATACACACATTGTCGAAGGTGCACGGAGAAAATAATAGAAAGGAGTAGGAAATATTTATTCAAGAGGTACTAATAACATATTTACTTATACTAATATATATATTTTTACACCGAGAAAAATTTGTTCCTCAGATGAGAGAGAATATATAGATTTTCTTAAAATCGCCTGATTTTATACGAAAAGAAAAGTTTATTCTATTTAAACAAAAAAAAATTGTATTTAACTTTCTAATGATAAAGAATTTTCAATGTATTTAAGGTGAAATCGGGTTCTGTTTCGTTCATTTTTTATATAGTTAATATACAAAATGCACAAAGAAATAAACAATAACACGAAACATCCCTTAAGAACGTGTACACT
>NW_014565053.1:0-1886 GCF_001313825.1 Dinoponera quadriceps | reverse complement strand
CATGCGGACAAATCGATATCTTACATCAAGAGTTACAAAGTATCTCAGAGAAAACGTCCTATTACAAAACTTCAACATCTGCAACAAAAATGCTGATCGAGAAGCACAATAAAGTTATTTTATTTTCCGAGAATATCGATAAAATGTTTTCCATAATAGCTTTGATGCAAATTCTTTCAAATACATTAGTTATTTGTTTCCTAGGACTCATGTTTATAACAGTAAGTATTACAGTGTTTGTTCGAATGCTCGTTAATTAAAATCGTAATTTATTCAGTGTTTCTAATTATTTAATGAAACAGTCTCTCCATGAGATAAATATGGTTTACGTGGTAAAAATGATACTTGCTTACATCGGCATAATGATGGAGATTTTTATATATTGTTTTGCGGGAGAGTACCTCAGCCATAAGGTTAGTGAATACTTCAAAATCACTAAGTGTAATTAATTTTATAATGCACTTTAATTTGATTATTTAGTATTAACCGTGATGTTTCAATCGTTTAAGGTAATATTCGATCGAAGACGTTTCAAAAGAAATCGTATTTTTTAAGATAAACATATATCTTAAAAAATATCGACGCTACTTTTAAATGACTGATCCTTTTGATGGAAGCTTTCCTTTTTTTCAGTGAAATAGCACTATCGTGTATTCATGCACGAAACTATTATATACACGGTGACCCATTTTAATCGACAAACGGAGATATCTCCGAAACTACGCAACCTACGAAAAAAATGTTCGGATAAAAGTTGTAGAGGACAGTGGGGGTCATCTACCTGTACTAATGACCTTGACCTTGAGGTCAGTTTTCAAGGTCATTTCAAGGTCAAGGTCACTTTTTAAAATGAAACCCCCTATTTTTAATGCCGGTTTCAGAAAGAGCGGGAAATTTTACATCCAGATATTTATCAAAGTATAAGGTTAAAGTGACTTCTACATGTCAAATGAAGGTCAAGAAACCACCCCTATCAAACCCCAGCAGGCTAAACCACCCAACTCTGAGATTTGTAACTGTATTATCAGTTAACCTCGGAATAACTGTTCGAAATTTCCTACATTGGTTTGAAGGCACAAATGTAAACGCCTTTCTAAACTATCGACTGTTCTAAGTAGAGTCTCTCTGGGTATGGACGCACAAGCTGTACGAATGCGTTCCATCATGTTTTTCCTTGTTGTGGATCATTGGGCAAATACAACATTTTTAAAGAATTCCCACAAGAAAAAATCTGGTTACGTCAAATCTCGCGAACATGGAGGCCATTCATGGCCTGGATCTGGGCTTCCTCGTGCAATCCACCTGCCATTGTAGTGGTTATTTAAAAACTGGCGCACAAAAACAGCAAAATGTGGCGCAGCACCATCTTGTTGAAGCCACATTCGTTGTTTTGTTGCTAAGTCAATATCTTCTAATAATGCTGGTAAATGATCTCTTAGCAACTCCAAGTAACTTTGCCTATTTACATTACCTTCAAAAAAATAAGGTCCAATTAAATACCCATTTACAATACCACACCACACCATAAGGCTCCATCGATTTTGATNGGATTTTCAGTTGACCAATAATGAGCATTGTGCGTATTAAGTTTTCCGTCACTATAAAACTTAGCCTCATCAGAAAAAAGAACATTTCTAAAAAACTGAGGATTATTTTGAATCATTTGCAAAGCCCATTGGCAAAACTGAACTCGCTTTTCTATATGACGTGGTATTAAACTTTGCGTGAGAGTAATATGATAAGGATGATAATTTAGAGCTCTTAAAATTGTGGAACAAGTACTTTGTGGTACACCTATTTCCCATTCTATCTGGCGAGTAATAACATGAGGATCAAAGTGAACCATTGCTAGCACAGTTACAGCTCGTGCATCATTTTCGTTGTAT
>NW_014565052.1:0-573 GCF_001313825.1 Dinoponera quadriceps | reverse complement strand
TTACCAATATATAACACTTCGGCTGATAAGTTCCCGGTCTGACACACAGGTGGCGTTGCAATCGCTGAACCGATGCTTGGTTTAGTAAATACTAACCTATAGACGGTAGCAGAAAAAATTTCATAGCGATTCGCTTTGTGGATAAAAAGTTAGAGTGGTTTCAGTTGAACGACTTCGTTGATAAACAAAAAAATGGGTAAACGAGAATTTCATGTTTTGATAAAACATTATTATTTGATGGGGAAAAAAACACCGTTCAAACAAAATCTTGGCTTGATAAGCGTTATNCCAGGTAAATCAACCATTATTGATTGGTTTGCTGAATTGAAACGTGGTCGTACGGACACCAGTGGTGCACCACGCTCTGGTCGCCCAAAAGTGGTGGTTACTCCGGAAAACATCAAGAAAGTCCACAAAATCGTTTTGGGGAACCGTAAAGTGAAGTTGCTGGAGATAGCTGAGACTCTGAATATATCCAAAGAACGTGTAGATTTTATTTTGAATAACCATTTGTCAATGCACCTTGTCACAAGTCTTTAGCTACGATGGCGAAATTGCACGAATTACGCTTCG
>NW_014565051.1:0-1304 GCF_001313825.1 Dinoponera quadriceps | reverse complement strand
ATTTAACTCGTCCGACAGTTAGCAATAGGAGGTCTGGCTATTAAATAACAAGACTGCGCGCGCAGATGTCGTCCTAGAGGGGAAAGGGGGGTAACAAATGCAGCATTGGATAGTTGGAAATATCTACTATTCCAGTACGAGAACTCGTTTTTTCGCTGTAGTAATTTTTTTTTATAGAGGTTAAAAACGAACGTATTTTTTTCTCGTGCCGATAACAATGTGTGACGAAAAACACGAGCAACGGATCAATGTGAAATTTCTCATTAAATTAAAAAAACTCCTACTGAGTGCTATAACTTGTTGAAAGAGGCCTATAGTGAGAATTCTCTGTCTTGTGCGCGTGTTTTCGAATGGTATAAACGGTTTTCTGAAAGCCGAGAAAGCACCGAAAATGACCAACGTCCAGGTCGACCTGTCTCTGTTTCAATTCCGCAAACAGTGACCAAAATCAATGAAATTGTGCGCAGAGATCATTGTATGAGCATTAGGATAATTGCTGAGACTCTAAACGCCGATAAAGAAACTGTCAGAAAAATTTTACATAACGAATTGAACATGAAGAATGTCTGTGCGAAATTGGTCCCAAAAAATTTAACCCCTGACCAAAAGTTCGTCGGTCAACAGATCTGCTCAGATTTTCTTGAGAGGTTAGATGAAGAGCCTGATTTGATAGAAAACATCATCACTTGCGATGAAACCTGGATATTTCAGTACTATGTTGAAACTAAGCGGCAATCTATGCACTGGAAAACTCCTGCATCCCCAAGAATGAAAAAAGCAAGGATGTCGAAATCAAAATTTAAAGCCATGCTAATCGTTTTTTTCGATATCAACGGCATCGTAATGGCTAAATGGGTTCCAGAGGGTCAAACTGTAAACTAAACTTACTATTTGAAAGTTTTGGCAACACTGCGAAAGCTTGTTCGTAAAAAACGGCCGGAGTTGTGGAAAACCAAGTCGTGGATCTTGCACCAGGACAATGCACCTGCCCATAACGCGCTGTCTGTGAAGCGTAATTTAGCCGGTAGGGGCACTCCAGTGCTCGAACACGCACCGTACTCACCTGATTTAGCACCCTGTGACTTTTTCTTGTTTCCAAAGATCAAGTCTGTCTTAAAAGGAACCCGGTTCGAGTCGATGTAAGAAGTAAAGCGAAAATCGGCGGAGCTCCTAAATACACTTACAAAAGTAGACTTCCAGCATTGCTTTGATCAATGGAAAAAACGAATGGAATGGTGTGTGGCGAGGGGAGGGGACTATATTGAAGGGGAGCATTCGATTGTAGAATAATTTATAAAATAAAA
>NW_014565050.1:0-612 GCF_001313825.1 Dinoponera quadriceps | reverse complement strand
GTTAACTGTTTCCAATTTTATTGATGAAGATTAGCGGTGGTCTAATGAGCTTTTCCTTAGGTTTTATTAAGTTTTTTGCTGTTCTGCGTTGTACAGACAAATAAATCTATTTGATGTAGGTATAGTTGAACTTAGCCAATATTCATTAAGCTTTAATTGCTTTTCTTCTCTAGTTAATTGATTTGTGCTGTCTCTTTGCCTTTTTTGTCAGAAACTTTCATTCAGTTTTCAGAAGATTTAGATCAGAAGGTTTAGAATAACCTTTTTTTCTATAGTTGATCCTTGATTTGCATTTCTATTGAGATCCGGAAGCAAAAGTGCATCTTATCGCTAAGTAAGTTTGATCGTTGCCTAAAAGAAGAGAGTTCACGCCGGAATCCTCCTTGAGCAAGAATTCCCTATGAGCTAGCATCATCGTTCACACTGTTTCTACTCAATCCAAAAAATGGTTAGTTGGCCTTCCCGAGAATCGCTGAAACCTGCCTTCGTAGAGGGTGGATTTCCCAAGTCCAAGTCAGGTTTACCACCTATGGCAGTCTCCGTAAATATTTTATCCATTGTCATGATAGTTTGGTTTCAGTTTTAGTCCATCCCGTGTATTTTATTTCCCCC
>NW_014565049.1:0-1139 GCF_001313825.1 Dinoponera quadriceps | reverse complement strand
TAGTTCACTTTTGGGATTCTCATTGAATTGTATATTAGAATTGCAACAATGATACGAATCGGACGCACCGATTAACCAATATGAATATTATTCTTATAGAATGTCGCGTTGTCATTGGCCCGTATATCAACAGTACGCGCGTACATACGATACATAAATATTCGCCTGTACTGCTATCAGGATATAAGATATGGGAAACGCCGGTACTTATTGTCATTTACTTTCCAATTATTGCACAGAGTATTGCAGATTTACAATGAATGTCGTGGATTAAGAAGGACAATCGCTCGATTTTTGTGGGGAAGAAATTACTGTTAGAATACTTGTACGAAGGCGATGATAATAGATGTATTCTATGAGATGCTTATGGGGAATCAAATGCAACAGGAGGAATAAGCAGAAAATAAATTTTCTTTCTATGAAACCCGCGATTAAAGTTCCTTGCTTGAGAGAAACTATACATTAAACGATGAATATTTGAAATTTCTGGGATTCCTCGTACGGAATAGTTAAGAAAGATGATTGACATTTTGAACATCGGAAATGAATCTATCTTTGATGATCGAGGTTATCGAAATTGAGACTGACATGTATAATTCATAAGCTAACATAACGTTTGGATATTGCAACGATATACGAATAATACCATAAATAATAAATAATAACATAAATAATCAATAATACCATAAATAATCAATAAAGATTTATATATTTTAATATGAGAGTTGTATTTATTGAGAGAATTGAGAGAAAAATAACAATACAAGTGAGAGCTGACGCGAGAGATGTGACCGTAACATTATATTGCATTGTATTTATGTTTGACGAGATCCGTTAAGAATTGGATGATGTGGAGATTGATCGTAACAGAAACGATGGAATAACTTCTACGCTGAAAAACTATGTATCGTTATCTCCTGACAAAAATTTTGGAAAATTACCTTAATGTGAAAGGTTTCAGAAACATTCCTAATGCAATATTACAAATGACATATTGCAGAATTCCTTCATAAATGTTGCACATGAAATGTGAAACGTTGAAATGATTTAGAAACATTTGTGGAAACTTTCTGCAATTGGTGCTACGAAGGTGGTCCCTGAAGTACCCGACCTGACCTAGAGATGACGGTAGTTGTTTG
>NW_014565048.1:878-1616 GCF_001313825.1 Dinoponera quadriceps | reverse complement strand
CGAGTACTGGAGGAAGCACATATATTCTCACTCCGAGTTGAAACTCGGTTTTTCACTAAGGAAACGTACCTTGCCGCTTGAGATCGAGGTAATCAATAATACCTAGCAAATCCTGATTTTTACAGAAGACTCATATCGACGACTTTGATTGATTTATCCGACAATCAGCCAAGGTCGCCGCCAGTACGTAAGAAAAATGAACTGTGATTTCTGCGAGATGAAATTCGTGTGGAGAATGTGTCGAACAAACTCGTTACTCGTAGTCCGCGACCTCGATAAAGATACTTTCATTCCCGTTGGAATTATAATAAATATGCGTAGTTCTTTCTCTCTCTCTCTCTCTCTCTCTCTCTCTCTCTCTCTCTCTCTTTCTGTTTCAAGTAATTGAAAAACTTTGAAATCTAATGTGGGTGTGGCTTTACAATCACACAATCGGGAGTGTGCAAATGACCAAGTGATTTGGATCAAATAGAAATACACAGCGCATAATGGTGTACAACTAGTAGATTTTTTCATATGCATAAGCGTGCATTTCCTAGAGGAATGTGGTTTGATTTGAAGAATAATAAAATACTTTCGTGTTGAATGCATATCTGTAATTCCTGCAATAACGAATCAAGTGAGAGTGAGCGAGCGAGCGAGCGAGCGACCGGAAAGAAAGAGAGAGAGAGAGAGAAAGACAGAGTGGGAAAGAGAGAGAGAGAGAGAGAGAGAGAGAGAGAGAGAGAGAGAGAGAGA
>NW_014565048.1:0-693 GCF_001313825.1 Dinoponera quadriceps | reverse complement strand
CATTTTGCGCTGTGTATTGCAATTTGATCAAAATCAATAGATCATTTGCACACTCTCTATTATGCAATTGTAAAGCCACATCGACATTAGATTTCAAAATTTGTCAATTATTTGATAGTTTGAGTACTAGTCCATTTCCATATATCGCTTATATATATACGTACCGCGTCATCCACATCTCTCGTTTATACAGTCGCAAGATTGTTGAGTATATTACGTATGTACTGAAGAAATTGAATATCTTTAGCAATAACGCTGTCAGGTAAACCTTGACCGGCCATTTTTTGCTATATAAGTTTTTTTCCTATATATCTTGGTACATTCAACGGCCTTTCATCTCCTTGCTCGACGGGGAGCTCAAACCGTTCAATTTCAATTAAAACATTTACCATTCTCGGAAATTATATTATCTAAGATATTTAAAAAACCACTTATTTAGAGTGTTTAATTATTCATAGGATATTTATTCTGACAATTTTCATCAAGGAAATATATTTATTTCTAATTATAACTCTTATTATATTCAGAATTAATTTGATTCTCGAATTTATTTCATAAATATTTATTCTATAAAATTGAGAAAGAAAAGAGAAAATCTCGCGTCGTATTCAATATGCTTTATCGAAGAAACACGTACGTTCGTACGTGTGAAAATAAATCGATTCGTGTTTATGATCAAGTTAAGTCACACGA
>NW_014565047.1:0-996 GCF_001313825.1 Dinoponera quadriceps | reverse complement strand
TGTCCGGTTACTCCGGTCAACGTTATTTTATCCGTAGTTACGGGAGTTTTTCCCTTTAAAGTCCGCACTATTATAAAATTAATTGACGATCTAGTATCGAGTAAAAGCGGTACTTTCCCTTGTCTAGCTTCGCATATCGGAAGTATTACTAAGTCCAATTCCGTGTGTGTTTGCCTAGTTAGTTTCACTTAGTTGATGTGGAATTCTCGAGTGCTTTGCGTTCGATTGTCTTTTCTCTGCCTATCGTTTCTAAATATTTTCATTTTCGTTAGGAGCGTCTCCATGGTTTATTCCACGCCTATCAGTCGGGACGGTGTTTGTGTTTCGATGCCCTTCACGACGTTTAAAGTTAGGTGCAGAGTATTCGACTGGTTTCCCATTGGGCTTCCAGCATTCTTCGTGAGTATGTCCTACTTTTTTGCAGTATGTGCAATATTTTTCTGTCGCTTATACGCGGAGATGATTGCTTATTGTTGGTAGGGTGTATTGATTCGCATAACGGCTGGTACGACAATCTTTCCATTGATGTCCTGTTTTGTCTCATTTGTGACACGTGGAAGGTCTAACATTTTCTCGAGCACACGGATATGTCGTCGGTCGACCGTTATATGGAAGTGCGGTTTCGCGATTATTGTGGGAGTTATTTAATCCCTTTACCTTTTCTTCCTCCATTGCTCCGGTAATAGCTTCAGCTAGCGTAGTGGGAGCTCAAGATCGCACTATGGTTTGCAGCTTATCATTCAGCCCAAGTTGGAAATTAATTAGCGCTTGTGATTTAATGTATTCGTGTATAGCTTTCTTTTCTACCGGGGTATACAATGTACCGTCAGTGGCTGACTAGTATAACTCTGTCGTTAGTTTATCGACTCTATTTCCGTAGACTTGCACTTTTTCTCCGGACTTCTACCATAAGAAATTAAATTCGTATAGTAAGCGTGTAGTCGATAATTTTCGCAAATAACCGGCTTCTAATATTTCTTTCAATTGTCGGTAGAT
>NW_014565046.1:0-1093 GCF_001313825.1 Dinoponera quadriceps | reverse complement strand
AAAATATCGCAAGATACAAAATGTAGCGCAACCGGAAACCACCAATGATATTGCAACCAAACAATATGTGGAAGAGCATTTCGCAAAATTGCGAAATTTGAGGCTGATAGTATGAACAACATTTCGCGTAAACACTACGTACAGGATAATGCTCTTTGTCTGACTGCTGATCGTAAGTTTTTTGACGCAAAAGGAATCAAAATACGACATGTACCATAGCCGGAAGCTATAAGTGACGTTGCAAACAAAAATTATGTGGATGAGAATGTTAGAAAGTGAAAAGAACAGTTCGAAAAGTATGTGGCAGAGAACATTGAAACGTTGAAAGATCGATTGGAAGAGAATAGTAGAACGTTGAAAATTGGACAAATAGTAATCGAGACGAAAATCAGACAGAGTATAAATGCTCTTCATCAAAACATCAACCTGTTAGTTGATAAAATAGGTGAAAAATAAATCTCAGATAAAAAAATGCGATAGAAGAAATTGATGCGATAGAAGAAAATAAATCTAAGATAAAAGAAAAAAATACTAATATGATAGAAGAACTTAAACGTATCAAGAAAAAAAAATAAATAATGGAATAATACAGTTAAATCGGTATACACATAGACATCATTNGCATGAGAAGACGATCATCCTCCGTAATGGCGAAGGAATTATCAAAAGTCGGCAAACGGAAGAACGAAAAGCAGCGGCTAGTGAATGAACTACACGCTTCAGCGCGAAAGAATTTTCCAGGCAGACGTGTCATCGTGTGCGAGTACGACGATCTGTGGCAGGCTAATGTGGTAGAGATGCGTCCTTACGCGCGATTCAACAATGGTCATCACTATATACTTACGGTTATCGATGTGCTTAGCAAGCATGCATGGGCCGCACCTCTCAAGACTAAGAGTGGAAAGAAAGTAGCCGATGCTTTCGCATAGATAATTCGAAATGATGGTAGATGCTCGAAGAACCTCCAAACCAATCAGGGCAAGGAACTTAACAACGCTGATGTGCAGAAACTTACAAAGAAACTCAGCGTTAATCATTACTCGGCGTACTCCGTCATGAAGGCATCTGTCGTGGAACGATTCAATCGTACGTT
>NW_014565045.1:0-1055 GCF_001313825.1 Dinoponera quadriceps | reverse complement strand
CAACCTCACCTCCTAGTGGCGTGAGTCGGAACCGGGGGAGGAGATCGCAACCCTCCTTCTGGCGGCTAACGAGGCTCTGGCTTCAACTTACGCTACCGAGTGGTACGGGGGGAGGACTCAGCGGGTCCTTTGTGGCACAATCTGCCGGCGGCTTGGTGCCGAGGCGCAGAAGGCACACCAGCGGTTCGAGCGGTATGAAATCCGCTAAGACAGAAAGTCTGGTGTGTTGGAGCCTTGGGGTTGCTGGCGAATTCTGTCACTACGTTCCCCTCCCTTTTATCTCTTCCTTAAAAATCACAACACTAAATGGAACAGAAAATCAGTTTTCATGCGGTATTTTCTAACTTAACCATTTTTCCTGTAAACTTCACTGCTTAACCGCGAACAGATAAACTGTTCTCACGCGGTTAAAAACCAAAACTCTCCCTTCCTTTCCACCCCCACACAACATTTACAGCACTACCGCGAACAGGAAATTTGTTCTTACGGGGTACCCACAAAATTACTCCTCCCATCCCCCTCCTGAGAGGCCCATTGCATTACCGGGAACGGATAAACAGTTCTTATGCGGTACAACGATAAAATTCGCCTTTTCCCTCCCAACCGAGAAAATCATTGCATTACCGCCGACAGTTGAACTATCCTTATGCGGGAAAACCTAACTCTCCTCTTCCTGTCGCGGCCTGTCTCCCAACTGCCCCCTTCCCCGCAGCTTAGGTGTTGTAGAAAAGACGGGCAGAGGCTGCGTTATACAGACCTACCGGGCTCTGCGCTTATGTGGGTCTGCCCCAACGCCGACGAAACCGCAGATATTAATATATTTTTTTTTTCAGGCTTCCTAGTTCATTGCGGTAGCGGAAAAGGTGACGACGAAACAATGAGGCCCCGAAGGAGGACCAGCGGCCCGAGCGCTGTGAAACCCGCAGCAACAGCCGCTGAGTTCTCTGGAGCTGAGGTGGCGCCAACCGTCCGCACTGCACACCCCCACTCCTCTACAAATTACCTTTCCACAAACCACTCCCACATCCCACCCTAGCACCACCGCGAACATATAA
>NW_014565044.1:0-475 GCF_001313825.1 Dinoponera quadriceps | reverse complement strand
CGACGCTGACGATTTTCTCGTAAAAACCTCTCGAGCTACACAAAAGAATTTATTTATCAACATTTCATTGCAGTCTGTAATTTAACATATATTTAGCACAGTGTTATTCACCAACATGTTGGGGGTAACGATACAATTTGTTAGCATACACAGAGAGAAAAATAAAAAAAATTTTAAACAATATTTATTCGGTGGACATTCGTAATATATCTATTTATTTAAATCAAAATTTGTTATTTAAATATGTATGAAGTAAACAATTTTCTTTGCGTAAAACAACATATTTGAGAAAATACATATTTTACCATTTGAAACAAATTTTTTAAGGTTAAAAAATATATATTATATATTAGCATAAGCAAATATCTTATTAGCATTCACCGAATATATATATTTTTTTACACGTTTTTTCTCAGTGTAAGTGTATGTGTGAAAATTCCAATTTATTGCGGGCGAATGAAGGGGCGAGTATCGT
>NW_014565043.1:0-611 GCF_001313825.1 Dinoponera quadriceps | reverse complement strand
GAAAAAACACAATATTCGCGATATTGTTTGAACAGACCTCTTATGCAATATGTGTTCAGAAAATAACGGGAATTTTTGTTTTTTGAGAAAATTATTTATGTATTCGTCTACATTAATGTTGTCGCCTTCAAAATCGTCCCTATTAGATATTATGCACTTGTGCCAGCGCTTTTTCCAATCCTAGAAACACTTCTCAAACTCGATCTTTGGGATAGCCTTTAGCTCTTTCAGCTATGCNTTGAGGTTCTCTTTATTTTTGGAAAAAGGAAAAAGTCACACTGAGCCATGTCTGGCGAATATGAAGGCTGGGGCATTGTTACAGTATTGTTTTGGCCAAAAATTCACCAACAAGCAATAAAGTGTGAGCAGGTGCATTATCGTGGTGCAAAAGCCATGCATTGTTTTTTCACAAATCCGGGCGTTTTTTCGGATTGCTTCACGAAAACGGCGTTAAACTTGTAGGTAGCACTCCTTATTGACCGTTTGACCTCGTGGCAAGAATTCATGATTCACTATGCCATTAAAATCAAAGAACAAAGTGAGCATAACCTTCACGTTCGATCGCATTTGTCGAGCCTTTTTCGGTCTTGGCGAGCCAGAATGCCTCCACT
>NW_014565042.1:0-444 GCF_001313825.1 Dinoponera quadriceps | reverse complement strand
GTTTCTCCAACTTTTAATTCCTTAGCTTCCTTGGGAATATCTTTCTTATTTCTCCTGATTGTTCCTGTTATATACGTATTTCTTGAATGTAAAAATTTAGCTAATACAGTGCTTGAAAAAAAATTGTCAACATATATATGATATCCTTTGTCTAAACAATCAGCATCTTGCAGTAATTTTCTTACAACGTCGTAACCAAGCCCATTTTGCGAATTCTTTGACTTTGCACCTTGATAACAATAAAACGATACACAATATTTTGATATTGAATCACAAAGCATCCAGAACTTGATGTTTTTTTTTTTATGATGTTTCTTGTTTGGTAAATACTGCGTGATACTTGAGCGACATAGTGTTCCCATTAAAGATTCATCAATAGATAACATTTTGTGCGGAATGTAATATGTTTGAAACATCAGATTGGCGTGCTCAACAATCGGATTG
>NW_014565041.1:2363-2586 GCF_001313825.1 Dinoponera quadriceps | reverse complement strand
ACGGTTTCACCAGGTCTTAGCAGCTCATAATAGATTACACCCTTCTAATTCCACCAAACACACAGCATTGTCTTCTTTCCAATGCGATTTGGTCTTGCAGTGGATGTCGATGGTTCGCCTGGATTCACCCATGATTTCTGACGCTTAGAATTCTCAAAATATATCCATTTTTCATCACCTGTCATGATACGATGGACTTTCTTTTGTATCTGTCGAGCAGCAT
>NW_014565041.1:0-2332 GCF_001313825.1 Dinoponera quadriceps | reverse complement strand
CATTTTCCCACTTTCTGAATCTTTCCCATGGCTTTCAAACGAATTGAGACAGCTTTCTGCGTCACATTCAATTCATCCGCGAGTTCTTGTTGAGTTTGAGTATCATCTTCATCCAATAAGGCTTGCAATTCGTTGTCTGCGAACTTTTTCGGTGGTTTCCCACACTCTTCGTTTCTCACATCAAAATCACCACTTTTGAATTTTTTGAACCACTCGAAACACTGTGTTTTACCAAGAGCATGTTCACCGTAAGCTTCGACACGCATTCAATGCGATTCTGCAGCAGTTTTCTTCAAATGATAACAAAAAAATCAATGCTGTCCGCAAATCGTAGTTTGTAGGCACAAAACTCGACATGTTTAAGGTTATAGAAAAATATACCGGTGTATAGAACTTGGGTTGTTGTGTGTTGAAAATCTTCGTCAGCTGTTAGAGGAAGATGATGACGCTGCAGAAGCGGTCTTACGGTCCCTAAACTGATGGGTGGCACGCTTTATAGAGAAATTCCGGTTTCATACTTCTACACATGGTATAGCTATACTATTTTGAGTGTGATGGCCCTTACTATTTTCGCCATTAGCTTAAGTCCGGATCTACAATAGCTGTAGTAAGTTTTAAGTCGTAAGAAATTGAAGAATCATAGTCAAATCATAAAAGAATAATCGATAATAATTGGTCAATTTCGTAAAACTTAAAACTTACTATTATATATACAAGGTGTCTCAGACCACCCGTCTCACCCGATTTTTTCGTAAACGCGACATTTTAAAGAAAAATGTTTCAGACAAAAGTTTTGTGACTTCGAGGGGCACATAAGATGGTGTCATTGGTTTGACCTTGGATAGTCGTTTGAAGATCATGTGAAGGTCACCTTTAATTTCTTAAATAGAAACCCCCATTTTTCAATGCATATTCTTGTAGCTTACCTCGAGAGCTTTCCAAAACGCTATAATGAAACGTTTTTTTAATCAGTACTTTTCGAGTTATGAGGGTTGAAAGTTACGGTACCGCCGGCATTAGCATTACCCAGTCGTGATGTATGACATGTCTGATACTGTCACGTAAGGTGTAACAAAATTCTCATTTACCAGCCTTGTCGTATTCAAATGCGGAAGCTTGTGATATGATGCTTATTTTAGGTGATATGGATGATATTAGGATGATATGATTCGTAGAATATGTCTCGCTATTCGTTCTCTACATGTTGATGAAATTCTTCATGCAACAAATAATTTCGAGAAAAGAGTACTTGCTTGCATTGAAGCAAACGTGGACATTTCGAACACCAGGCCTAATAACATCATCCACACACACACACACACACGCGCGCGTACAGCAGAGAGGGTTTGGAGTCGATAAATACTACGGGAGTGACGAACCGTGGGGTCTTTATCTCTGTTGACACACACACATTCACACACACAAACACACAAAGAGGTGTAAATCCGACCGTGCAACCTCCACCTTGGGTAATGCCAATGCCGGCGGTACCGTAACTTTCAACCCTCATAACTCGAAAAGTACTGATTAAAAAAACGTTTCATTATAGCGTTTTGGAAAGCTCTCGAGGTAAGCTACAAGAATATGCATTGAAAAATGGAGGTTTCCATTTAAGAAATTAAAGGTGACCTTCACATGATCTTCAAACGACTATCCAAGGTCAAACCAATGACACCATCTTATGTGCCCCTCGAAGTCACAAAACTTTTGTCTGAAACATTTTTCTTTAAAATGTCGCGTTTACGAAAAAATCGGGTGAGACGGGTGGTTTGGGACACCCTGTATATACGAGGGCAGTCCGATAAATACTTAGCCTACAAAAGAAAAACGAAAATTTCAAAGGTTTCGGCAGGAGATGTGGATAAGATAATCATTCAACTATTACGTCGTGTTTCTCTCTCGTTTAGTTCGCTTATACGAGGAAAAATAATTTGACTGCTGTAGCGAAATCATATCGTTGCTACTGCGTGTTCGTTGCGACAACGATAAAATTTCGTCGGCATAATCAAATTAACGATTATTCGTAATTAAAACAGAAACAGTTTTGTTATCAAGATAGAGAACATTCTGCCAATTGAATTTGGAACAGTCACATTGATTTACTGTTGGAATAAAATAGTATTTCGCTATATTTACTAATTTCTTCTTACAGCAAATTAATTTGTAAATTCAGCAAGAGAAGCATACAACTGCATACTCGGTCATGTATATAAAATAGCACGTCTTTTAGTTGTGTGTTATAAAAGGATCTGTTTTCCGTTAAATAAATAAATAGATAAAATAATCTAACAAATGGCAATTGGTACTTTTAATAAATAATCGTGTGCTGTTC
>NW_014565040.1:372-661 GCF_001313825.1 Dinoponera quadriceps | reverse complement strand
GATATTTGATTGTCATTCGAGGCACGAAGCGCACCGGCGTTCCCCAGGAGAGCGCTATTTTTTGCAGAACGTAGTGTTAACGGTGAGCTTGAGACAGTTGCTCAGCACATAGCCGTCCACGCAATTAAGCATATCGACGTTTTCAAACACGAAAAGCAGACGCATGGCATTGTGAAGCACGAGTCGATCCGACCGTGGCGTTCCCAGCGAAGAGCCGTCCACTCGCATAAAGCTCACCTTTCCGTTACAATCGCAGCTCATCGTGGGCTGCGGCAGCGATTCGCTGACT
>NW_014565040.1:0-287 GCF_001313825.1 Dinoponera quadriceps | reverse complement strand
CGTGGCAGGCGATCTCCGTGCAGATACGGTCAAGGCAGCGGCGTTCCGCACGTCTGTTCGTACGTCAGTTCGTGCATGTGGCAATAGATGTGGTCTATGCAACACGGAAGCACCGTCTCGAGAGGCGTATCGGCGATCGACGATATCGCGGCGTGCCAAGCACCGAACACTAGATCGCTCAAAAAATAAAACTCCAGAACGCCGTCGAAGCAATTGTCCTAGCACACTTCGCACAACCACGCAACCATCGCCTTGTTAGTTGCGTCGTCAACGCGCGTCGGAATGTT
>NW_014565039.1:0-878 GCF_001313825.1 Dinoponera quadriceps | reverse complement strand
AAGAAGCTAGATTTTAAATTTGGAGCTTCCCATTTCTTATATAAAACACAAATTTTAAATAAAATAATAAACACAAATTTTAAATAAAATAATAAAAATAAATTTTAGAAGACAGACCTCCAGAAGAAACTTCATTCAACTGTGACGTGGCGGCTCGGAGCGCCCGTCCCAAGGGCGAAAGCCCTATCGCAAGGCGTATGGCGTGCTCATAGGAGCGCGCCGAATTAAGATTATTAGTCTTTTTTTTTTGTAGTTTGTTTTTTTGAGTTGGCGAAGACCGCGCGCCGCGGGCGCGCGGTAGCGGTAGAGGCGAGCCCCGCGCCCCGACCGCGTGTACACCCCGCTCCAAGGGGCGGCGGGAAGAGGACGGAACGCCGACCGCCAAAAGAAGGACCCCGCCGCCCTCCGTTCTGAGATGACCGCCGAGGGGCCGCTGCCGACACCACCGGGGCTACCTCTTCGACCCCGCGACGGCGGTAGGGCCGGCGGGCCGAGGTCGCACTGAGGACACCGGAGCCCGAAGCCGCGGGACCGCGCCGGGAAAAACCGGCGGCGGAGCGGCGGGCTCGGANACTCGGGCACCGCCGGCAAAGATTCGGCTGCCGAAAAGAAAGGGGGGAAGAGGTAGCGGATCGCTACGAGCTTGTCGGCGAGGAACCTTGGAGTTAGTTGGAAAGAGACTTTTGCTACCGCCAAGCTAAAGAGAGAGATATTGCTACCGTCACGTTAAAAGTCGAACCGAGACTTAGTTACCGCCAAGGAGTTATCGTTTTCGCGCTTTGTGGTTGTCGTGCGAAAAAACGCGTGTGACCGCCAAAGGAGTACCGGTGTTGAGTGACCCGTGGCGGCGACCCGAGCGAAGGAGCGAGCGAGCGAGA
>NW_014565038.1:0-6055 GCF_001313825.1 Dinoponera quadriceps | reverse complement strand
CACTTCGTGTTCATCAGGTAAAAAAAAATGGATTAATATATCCAAATCCAGATGTAATAACTGTTTGCCGAGTGTGCGAAAAAATTTTAAGAGCACAAAATGTATTTTTAATAAAAAATGTTGATATGTTGATGCTTCGTGCGAGAATATTATTGTTACCGATGAATTTATTTGATAGCTTAAACAATCTGACAGAAATTAATATTATATCGAGTTATAAAATTAAATTAATAAATCTGATTTCAAACAAATATTTCAACTTGCGACTGCATCATGAAGCTCGATCTTTACAAGATCAAATTTCACGAATAAGATCGTATCACAATAAGTTAGTTTTATTTAAAAATCAATGAAGCTGTAATTAATTAAAAAATAAAATTGTTTTTTAGATGATTCTTCTTTTTTTGATTTAATAATTTTCTTCTTCTTCTATAAATAACAAAATTTTTATAAATGTTAAAAGCACAGTTTATTTTGCTTTAATGTTTTATTTGACAGTCTATGAAAAAAAAAAACAATTCCGGGATTAGAACACGGAACCTGGCAATACAAGTCAGGGCATTACGGGAGAGCCGCATTCTCCTCCGAGTCCCTATTTGTACCACATGGAATCTCTCCTATATCTATACATACGACGTCGCGACAGCCAATCCCGTACGTGCTAAAAAGAGACAGGAATGCCAAGCTCTTTCCCCCACCACAGAGATGTTGTCCTCAAAGCAAAGCATTAGCTGCGCGGTCTATTGTATAAGTCTATGGTTTCACAAATATTTTTATTACATGTCGGGGCTAAATGTGAATTCGCAGATAGTATAAAGAATAGCGCTGTATAACATCGTAAGTCTACTTTATCTATAATATTCTCGGCGGCTTTTATGCCTTCGTATTCTCACACAATGGTTAAGTAAACTATTTTACCTCAAATGTGACAATACAAGAGTCGGAGTGTATTATTAACATTTATTGACATATTGCGTATTCCATTGATAGTCTCAAAATAGATGCTAAAGCAATCGCGGCAATTTGTTATAAGAATTTCAACGGTAACGGGTTTGTTGCAAATTATACATTTACAAAATTTAACATCTCTTTCAGCGAAGCCGAGAAATATAGTAAGATATAAATCTTGTGTGATACCATAGTCTTCTGTGTCATAACAATGCATATAACAAATAAGAGCTGTTAGAATTATAATAAGCTGATGAAACCAAGCATTTAGCGTTGTGTAGATTTGGAAAATTTTGCATAATCGTATGCAACCAAGTTTTGGGCGCCTCGTGTAAGTAAATTTTCAGACGATTATTCCTATAATAAGGTTATCAACGTTCATTTATTCGGAATCTAAAAGTTCTGTGACTAAACTTGCGCTTTGTGTCGATTCTTTTTGTATATAAGTGGCATTCCTCCTGCCGTGATAATGTAATAGTTGAATTATTTTGCGGGTATCAACATTGGATTGTTTTAAGTCGCAAGCACCTGAGTAATAGGCGGTTAGACACATTTTGCAGTGTAAAATCGATTTTGAATTTGTGATTGGTTTTTCGCAAACTGAACAATATAGGCATATTGTTGGGCCTTCTACAAAAGCATGGAGTATAATTAAACGCAAATCTGATTGCAATGTTCGTTTGAGGATCGACGACAGTCTGAACAATGGTTAAGAGTATTGTCGGCATGGCAGCAAGTGACAGTTTTTATATATTTAGCATTTTGTATATTCAGATAATTACGAAGTACGGGATGTACTCGGGCATTTGGGTATGTACTCGGCGGTTATTGTCGGCACATTCTGATTTTCGCCCGTTTCTGGATCCCTATGGGTGACGGTGGCTATTACATTTTCGAAGTGTTGTTTAAAGTCGTGTATTTTTGCGAGGCTTATTAATTTAGAGTGGTTGGATGTCGAATAAGAAATGTAATATGTGTATGGTATCATGTCCGCGTGTTTTCAGTGATCGGAAAAGTTTTATATATACATTAGGACAAGCGAGCATGACATAGCGTACATAGGTAGCATATTGGTATACTATGCCAGCGGTCCTGGGTTTTTGATCCTGGCAGAAACCAAAATATTTACGTTTGCATCTCCTGTCGGAAGGCAATGGCAAACCATCGACAGTATCCTTGCTAAGAGAACCTCTTTAAAAAATAGTGCCATTCGGAACTGGCGATAAACTGTAGGTTCCATATGTCTGTGTATAATTAACGTGCGCACCACAGGCATATGAAAGAGGTAACCACGTCCGGACACGGGCACTAGGATTAGGAAGAATACATTAGGATATATATCGCAAATTACGGCGCGTCTTAACTCTAACATGTCGGCCTTACATAATTGACAACGAATACTAGGTATACAGGGTCTGTTCGAAAAGTAACGTCATTGGGTCAATTAAAAAAGAATTGATTGAACTTTTCGTTACAACACATCAAAATTCTTCAAAATAGGCTCCTCCTGCGTTGACACATCGGCTCCAAGTTCCCCAGGCATCGCGCCACGGTAGGCCTCCTCCGGAATGTCCTTTAAAGCCGCGGTGCAAGTTACTTGAATCCCTTCAATAGTCTTGAAATGCTTTCCTTTCACGGGTCCTTTCAGGCGTGGAAACAGAAAGAAGTATCTTTTATTCTTTTCTTTCGATTGAATCAAATTTTGTCTGGTTTCTTGCTGCGTGTCATGTAATCTGTTAAATAAATCAGTCAAGTATTCCTGGTAAGTTGGTTTAAGGTTACTGTCGATGTCTACACGAGATAAAGGAAATCTTGTTAATTTTTCGAGAACTAATTCATAAAGGCTATATTTGGTACTTTTGTGGATGCTAGTATTGTATAAAAACATGGTCATTTCTATATAATCATCCCAATTATTTTTTTCTGTAAACTGAGTCTTAAGATATTCTATCAGTACGTAATATAATTTTTCAATGAAACGTTTGATTGCGGATGTTATGCGGTTGTCTTATATTGTTATATACCGAATTTTCTTGCTAAATTTCTCATTAGTGTGGTCAAAAATACCGAGACTTGATCTGTAAGTAAAACTTTTTTAGGGGCTCTGTAAATGCAAATGAATTTCTTAGTAAAAGCGTCAGCTATGGTTAATGAGTTTGCTTCTTTGAGCGGTATGGCTATGAAATATTTTGTTAATAAATTTTAGATGGTCAAAATATGTTATCTTGAACAGTGGGGGTTAACAGGCCTAGAATGTCCATTGAAATTTTATCAAACGCTGATCCTGATATATGATAATCATCAGTTACCTAGTTTTTATACGAATCAGTTTCTTAATTTGACAATTTTTACATTTTCTAATGAAATTCTGAATATCTTATTTCATTGTATTCCAATAGTAGTTGGCTCTAATGCAGTTATAAATTTTATTGATACCTTTGTGTTCTCCTATATTTGATGAATGATTTTCATTTATTATTTGCTCGTATTCGGCTAATTTAGGAGTCTGCGTGATACTCTTACAAATTGTGATTTATACCTGTGTGTCCTCAAAGTGTTTAATAATTTGCTTCAACATATACGACCACGGAATGTTGTCGTAGGAATCTGTTTTGCGGACGTTAAACGATTTCAAATCTAATTCTCTTACAACTATCTAATAATGATTTCAAGCACTTCTTTATGTTATTTGAATCTATAAATCTATTATCTGTTTTAATTGGTAATGTTATCAATCGTTTTGTTCCTATGTTTGTTACCTTTGCTCTTTCAAAATTTGTCCTCATAATGAGGTAAAGCGTTTGCTTTTAAGAATTACTTGGCACCATTACCTACGGGGTTACCATTCGTATAAATGAAAATAACATGATTGTTGGTATGCGACATTGAGGGATCTCGTTTTTCTAAGAGGGAAAGCAATGTGTCTACATTTCCTGTCTCGCGAGGTTGAATACAATTGGAATTAAATATTTCGCCTACGTTTTCACCTTTTGAGTCTAAATCTATTAATTACGAAAGGTTGTGCGTGTCTTCCTCATTATCAACTGTATCTTTGATAATTAAATCATATCGGTTTCCTATTTCAGTGCCGTTTTCGTCTGATATACTAGATTAGCGAGGGAGAATATTTCTGGGGGTTTATCTAGAGGCACTTTATCTCTACTTATATTTGAGAATTCAAACGCTTTTTCTCTACTTGGCGCTGGCTGTGTGAAAAACGCATTATCATCTAAAGTATCAACGGGGGAAATACTAAGCTTTCTAGGACTGGATGTTCTATAGGAGAATAAGGATTCATTATCTGAATTATTTTCCGAATTATTATAATCATTTTTATTTTGGATCATACATACAGGATTTCGTGACAGCGCGTCAGCATTGCTGTTTAACATACCCTTCTTATTATTTTATTTTATACTTAAACTCTAACAGTTTGTTGCGCCATTTTCATAGACGCGAGGACGGGTATTTTACTGAATGCAACCAGACTAGAGGTTTGATCAGTGACGATTATAAATTTTCTTCCGTAAAATATGGTTTGAAATGGGACATACATGATGGCTAAACATTCTTTCTCAATGGTTGAATAATTTTGCTCGGCTGAGTTTAAGATTCGTGAAGTATAAGCTATGGGTAAATCTTTTCCGATGGGGCTCAGTCTTTGACTGAGGACTCCGCCGACAGCATATCCAGATGCGGTGTCAAATTGAAAGGTTTCGTGGAATCTGGGTATTGGAGGATTGGGCTGGAGCATAAGGAGGTTTTCAAGGTATTTGATGCTTTTGACTGCGCTTTGGCCCATACGAAGGGTGCGTTCTTCTTTATATAAGTTTGTTAGCGGCTTGGCAGTTTTTGAAAAATTTGGAATAAATCGTCTGTAGTAACCGGCAATAATTGCTAAAAATTGTTTTATATTTTTTGGATTAGCTGGCGCAGGAAATTTACTAATAATTTTTATCTTTTCAGGATCAGGTTGGACGCTGTCAGATCCTATGTCCTAAATAGGTTATTTCGTGTCTCAAAAATTCGTATTTATCAGGCTGTAACTTCTAGTTCGTCCCTCTAAGCCGTTTCATCAACAGAACAAATTTAATTTCATGTTTCTTTAGCGAGTGCGCGTAAATAACGATGTTATGTATACGAAAAGTTCATTTCCTTGTAAGCCTGATATTACTGTGTCCATTAATTTTCGGAATGTCGCGGGAGCATTTTTTAATTCAAACTGCTGTTATAACCGCGCGTTGCTACACTTACCTTAGCGTTGCCGAAACGTCACCGGGACATTTCGGCAATGTTATGAATGTGCAATGCTTGCAAGAAAAGCACCGCGTTGAAAAAAAGCATCGCGGTGCATACGCCGCTACACAAGTATCGTACGACACGCATTCGTCTATCTGCTGCTAAGACATCCCCCCTTAAAAGAATAAGGAGAAACTATAAAAAAGTCGCGCCGACCCGGAAGGCGAGTTCCTCAATATCAAACCACGTACTGTCGCGCATCTCGCGTAATCCGTACAATCCCTGCCGATTGCAGCGCGAGCCAGGGACAAGGTTCCCAATCGGTAAAAGACTTGTCTAAATCTCTAAATAAAGCCTTTATTTGTGTACTCCTTTCGCATACATCTACTCCGTCGTCCGACTATTCCTAATTCCCGTAAAATATGTCGTCACGCCTTGGGCCGCCCGGGTGTGACAGTTCGAAGATTTTGAGTTATTGACGCGGAAAGGTGTCTTTCCATGCGAATACCTCGATTGCGTGGATAAGTTGCAGGATTCGCGTTTACCACCGCAAATCATTTTACGGTTTGTTGATGGGTGAGACAGTATCCGAGAGCGATTACACGAACGTCTGGCAGCGATTTTCTATGTGAACCTTGGGTGAATATAGCGACTTGTATTTGAAAATTGATGTCTTATTATTGGCAAATATTTTCGAAAATTTCCGCGACAGTTGTATTAATAGTTACGGATCGAATCCCGCATATTATTATACGTTACCGGGCTTCACATGGGACGCTATATTAAAACATACCAAAATTACTTTCGAATTATTCACCGAAGTAGAGGATCTAGGCCGGTTCTGGCTCAATTGGATCTGTTTTACCGA
>NW_014565037.1:0-350 GCF_001313825.1 Dinoponera quadriceps | reverse complement strand
TGACTTTCGTTTGCGTTTTGGTGCCATGTTTCAACTAATAGTAGGTGCGCGTAGAAAAAAAGGAAGTCAAAAATAAATTATTTTTTTCGGCAAAGAAAAAATACTCGGATATCAAAAAAGTACGTACAGTTGGATAGGATAAACAATATCAGTATTCGAAAGTGAAATCGGACTAGTAACGTGTGATGAAGATATTAGAAGTAGGGGTTCAAATTTTACGAAGATTCGAAATTTTGAAGCTTGGAATAATTTGAATTATTAAATATTATTCGAAGTTTCGAATATTTAAAGAAACGAATAATATTAAAATTTTCAAATGTTCGTACAAACAAATATTATTCAAAAAGTTA
>NW_014565036.1:0-842 GCF_001313825.1 Dinoponera quadriceps | reverse complement strand
CAGGTAGGCCCAAAACTAAAAGGAGAGCAGCGCGTTCTCGATCCCGAGGACCCGAGGACGTGACAACAGATAGAGCTCTCATTAATGTACTATAATTATTGAATTTCTGCGAAGAGCCTATCCAATTGAAATTAAGTAATTACGTCCAAATAGATTTTCAAATAAATGAATATTTTCCAAATTCAAAATTCTTTCAAGATTCTAAATCTCAGAATTTTAATTCCAATCCTCACAAACTACGACAAAACGTTCCAAGTCAACCAACATTCAATTATCATTTTAACGATCGTAACACCTCAGTTTTTACTCATCGACTGTCAATTCTCCTCCCCCATTCCCCTTTACACCTCTATAAACCTACCAGTACACGGCGGGCGCTCTCAACCTTCCCCGGTTATTGCCGGTGAATGCAGGTAGGCCCAAAACTAAAAGAGAGCAGCGCGTTCTCGATCCCGAGGGCCCGAGGACGTGACAATTTCTGCCGGCGAGCGTTTATTTCGATTCTACATCAGAAAACGTGAACTAATGCAAGTTCACGTTTCGGCTTGAATCTTTTCAACTAAATATGCCAGTTCCACCAGAAGAGGTAAAAAAAATCAAACTTCGAGCAAAACTTCGAGTTTGCGTCTAGTAGGCAAAGTAACACGAATGTCGAGTGAATCTGGCGTTTCTTTACGTTAAATAGTGAACGGATGCAGACTAGCGAGTGTGATTGAAATATTCAGCTTTATTACGTTATTTCCATGCGGCAGCCTCGAGTATATCAAGCGACAAGCGTTTCCATTGAATCTAGATCAGAAAACGTGAACTGATGCAAATTCACGTTTCGGCTTGAATCTTTT
>NW_014565035.1:0-6159 GCF_001313825.1 Dinoponera quadriceps | reverse complement strand
TCTGCGAAAGCGTCGCCTTGCCTCAGCGGTGTGGCTTTGGACAAATGGAGGAAGTACATTTTAGATGTACGGAATATCAAGCCCGAGAGTGTAAATTATATGTTAGTCGAATTGAAAACATTGTCCACCGATGTTATTTCGCTCGACGCAATGAGAACTTTGATCATTCTGCCACACTTGAAGCCTTTGCGCGAGGAACTAAAGGATGCGTTAAAGACTGGATTGCTGTCTCTGTATCAGCGAATGTTGAGGCATGACAGTGCAGAAGATACCAGGAACATCAGTGAAATAACTTTTGTATTTTTATTGACGCTCGAATCGATGATACACGTGTCAGAGCCGGACGATCTTCACGAGTTTTTGCTGAAGTCTGACGTGAGAATAGTCGATCTTGTTACCAGATATTACGATAATAAATTCATCTTGAACGCGATAGATCTGTGCCTAACGTACTTCGCAGCGTCGCGATGCCACAAATATTACATCAACCCGGCCTCGTTCGACACGTTGCACAACAACACAGTGAAAAAGATGGGCTCGCCTTACAGCAATGTGCGGTTGATTGTGGCACACTTGTACTCTTTGTTCGCCAATGTGGAAGAGCTGCGGTGCCAGAGGCAGGATAACGGGAAGAGTGCTGCGGAGCTCGTTTACCTAGCTGAATGTAAACCCGCGACTATACAAACGTACCGTGACAAGTTGTTGCATTTGCAAGCCTTGGAGTTTCACGGTCGCGCGCTGGCCAATCTGGATCCGAGGTATCGCGAGTTCCCGTTGCGATGTTTGATCGCTAATTTATACGTGAACTTCTCCCTACTCTGGGAGCCTGTGAGCGCGATTATAGCTGGTTATGGCAACAAGGAGTGTCCGCAGTTTTGGCCGACGTTCCTCTCCGAAATAACGTCCGAAGACAAGCCGGAAGTCGAATGGAGATCGCCGTATCATTGTCACGTCGTCTCCTCGCTGATAACGTCCGTGGAGGAGCACAAGGACAAGCCCGATTTCGAGAACCACAGGATCCTCCTGTGGAAGTGCATGGCGCGCTTCTCGCACTACGCCGAATCGAAAAACAGAGACTTAACCGTGCTCTTCATCGACTTCGTGAATGCGAATTTCTTCAGATCCAATTCGGACGACGGCAAATCCTGCGATATCGGGAAGCGCAAGGAGTCGTCCGACGCGATGGAAGTACCGAGAAGTGCCGTCGAGAGTGCCGACGAAGAGGAGGACGCGAGGGCCGCGCCGACGAGTAAGATGAGCAAGAATCACAGGATGAAACTCTTAATCGCCCAGATGGAGATATTCGGTAAAGTGCAGAATCCGAGAGTCCTGCACCGGGGGGCGGAGATGCGTCAGATTTACCTGGATCTGCTTTCCTCGAAGAACGCCGATGTGCAAAGGGCGGCTCTGAATTGTCTCTTCACCTACAAGTACGACTATCTCCTGCCGTACAAGGAATCTCTGTACGGTCTGATCAGCGAGAAGAATCTCCGGACCGAGCTGGCACGCTTCAAACTGGACGCGGAGAGCAACGTGATACAGGAGGAGCATCGGCAGGATCTCATGCCGATCGTGATGAGAATCGTCTACGCCAAGATGATCATGAAGACCGGCATGAGGAGCGGCGGGAAGGCCGGCGGGTTTGCGCGGCGGAAGGTCATATTGCGCTTCTTGGGCGGTACGCGGGAGGACGAGATGATCGAGTTCGTGAAGATGGCGTTCCGACCGCTCAGGTCGTACGTGCCGGTGGAGACGTTCGACCTGGGCCGACACGCCCGGAAGATCGTTGACGCAGTCGACCTGGGCAGCATCATGCCGCCGAAACGCATGCAGAGCGCGGTGAACTTGCTGGCGATAATGATGGAGCAGTTCGGCGGCGAAATGTCGGCGAAGTTGCTGCCGCATTTGCTCGGAATGCTGATCTGCATCCTGGCCGAGGCGACCGGGATCCTCCGCCGATCGGAGGAGGTTTACCCGGGCTACCTGCCGGCGATCAAGAACGTGAGGACGAGCTGCGTCGGCGTGCTCGCCAGATTCTTCGCGCATTTCGAGGACTACGAGTGGAAGCGGCACGAGATAGACGCAGTCTTCGACGTCGCGGTCTTCCCCAGGTTGGAAAAGTTGCCCGTCGAGAGTATCCACAGCCCCACGACCTTGTTGAAGCTCCTCATGGCCTGGGGAGAAAACCCGCGGTATTACCCGTTGTTCGTGAAGCACCGGGAAGACGACAAATCCGTGACTCCGCTGCACTACGTTTTGCAACTTCTCTCGAATCCCAGGACGCACGGGTCGGTCGTCAACGCTGTCCTGGCGATTGTCGAGAAGATGCTGACGCTGCAGGACTACGGTGAGATGCGGGTCGACGGGCCGCCGTTCTTACCGCTGACGCCGGTGTTGACGAATTTGCTCGAGGTGGACGAGAAGACGCTCTCGAACGGGGTTAATTACGGCTCGGCGATCCTGCTGCCGCACGTGCCTCGCGTCTTGGAATTCATCCGGGACAGGCTGAAGAGATCCAGCAAAGGCGTCGGCAGGATCGAGCTGGCCATACTGTCACGGATCTCCGAGTTCGTCACGGACGCGGGCACGTGCGACACGCTGTTGACGCTGATACTGCCGATATTGACGAAGAAGGCGACGCGCGACAGCGAGGAGGCCGTTGCGGAGCTGCTGACGACCGTCGTGAACCTCGTGAGGATCGTCGACAGACCGGAGACTCATCTACGCGCCATCGCGCCGCTGATGGGCCTCGCGTCGGGCACGAGCGTCCGCAGACTCCTCGTGCTGCTATGCAACACCGTCGCCGAGAGGTCCGCGGCGGAGCGTCGCGAGGCGTTGACGCGCGAGTGCGGGGTCCTGGGCGCGCTCAACGCCTCGGACCACAGGTGGATCGATCAGCCGGATTTCCAGAAGCGGCTGGACGCTTTCGGGACGATCACCGGTCTGGCCGAGGAGGGCGCGATCTCGCTGGAATTCGGCGCGGCGGTGATACACAATTGCTTCTACTTCCTGAGGACCGAGTCTGACCTGGCGATGAGGGACTGCTCCGGACAGTGCTTGAAGCTCGTCGCGACGACGTTGGCGAGGGAACACCGGAGCGACGCTTCGAACAGGCGTTACCTGATGGACGACACCGTACTGCTGCTCGCGAGGAAGGGGATCGTCAGTAGGAACGAGGCCGTCCGCCTGCAGTCGATCGCGCTTGTGGGTCACCTCGCACTGGAGTGCGCGGACGTGCATCCCGTCCTGCGGGACCTGTCCCTCCTGGCCAATCGGGCCGATCCCGAAGTCGACTTCTTCGAGAACATGCAGCATCTGCAGCTGCACCGGAAGGCGCGCGCCTTACTGAAATTCTGCGCGCTCGCCAAGACCCTGGAGAAGCCGATCAACCCGAGGACACTAGTGCAGTTCATCCTTCCCCTCGGCTCGTCGTACCTGTGCAACGAAGCTTACGCTCACAAGAACAGCATCGTGGACGCCGCCATCGAGACCGTCGGGACAGCCTGCAGATTTCTGCCGTGGCACCATTACGAGATCGTCCTGAAGCACTACCTGGGCAAACTGAGGAGCTCCGTGGAATTCCAGAAGCAAATCGTCCGGGTGATCGTGGCGATACTGGACTCCTTCCATTACGACCTCTCGAAGTACAAGTCGTCGGCGGAGGTTGCGAAAGCTGTCCCGGCCGAAAGGACCGCCGACGAAGGGAAAGTTGACGGGGGAAATGTGAATCTCGAAGGTACGCAAGAAGCTAATGAAAGTAGTGAAGAGGAATTAGATGAGGCACTGAACGATGAAAACGTCGAAAGCATCGAAGAAGTAATTGAGAAGGGCAGTGAAGCGAAGACGGAAAGTCTGCTGATTATCGAGAGGCAAATATTACTTTCTCAATATGGAGCGAAGAGGGTGATATTCAGCATATCGAATGGCCTGCTGCCCCAGTTACACCGGTCCATCGTGGCCAGAACTCGGCGGGAGGACACTCACAAGATCAACAGGAGGAAGATCGCGTCCGAGACGGAAGAAGACGATTTACTGCGAGTCCCTATCGCTCTTGCGCTTGTGAAGCTGCTGCAGAAAATGCCCGAGGATCTTCTGGACGCGAATCTGCCGGGGTAAGTGCGCGATGACACCCGACGGTGTCGTCAACAGGACAGCGTATCTAGTAAGCAAGAAATATTGAATCCATTTTTTTAATTACGTTAAGTTTATGTGGATGTTATAAACATTTTGACGTAATATTTTATGAATGTTTTTACACTGTTACTTGATAATATAGTATTCTTAAGTATGAAAATCATAGTGTAAAAATCTTATTTTTAATATTTGGCTCAAGTATTGTCAACAGTGACGTTGTACACAACATTAAGAACTATACATATTTGTAGACGTTATACAGGGTGTGTAACAAAAGGTCGGGACTCCGAGATATCTCGAAAAATATCAGTTTTATAAAAAAATGTTTCAAATAACAGTTGTAAAATTTAAAAAGATGTGTTTACTGATCTTATCAGTTTGAACCCGGGTGGCGTCGCCAAGGTCAGGGCAAGTTCACCTTGAATTTTTTAAATAAAATTTCCAATTTTTAATTACAAATTTTTACAGCCCTTCTCGAAGATTGGAGAATAGATTTTTTTAAATCCTGCAACTTTATTTGAAACATTTTTTTTTTTATAAAATTTATATTCTTCGAGATATTCCGGAGTGGCGATCTTGATATATTCTGTATAAAATGTCAATGTAATAATTTTGTGTTAATGATTTCTTACTTACTAAATACACAGTTTCGGAAAAACTGTTTTTCCCCATTTTTCCACGGATTTCTTCGGCTTCAGTACCAAGGGTACAAACATTCGTTTAGAAAAATTCACATGTGTTCGATTAAAAAAAAGAAATTTACCTTTCCTTAAAGAAAAAGTAAGAAATCAAAGAAATCCGCGGGAAATTGGGAAAAAATAGATTTTAAATAAAAACCTAAAAATTATAGGATAATGCAACATTCTATGTCTTAATGTACGAGAGGATCTAATGCATATATTTTCAGGATTTTCATGAAATTATGTACATTCTTGAAATCGCGCATGGAATCGGTTCGACGTGCGACTCGCGAGATACTGCAGAAGATCATGATAACATTAGGCCCGAAGTATCTTCATTATCTTTTGAAAGAAACCAATACACTGTTAACGAAAGGTTTCCAAGTACATGTCCTTGTGTATACAGTTCAGTCCGTATTATCCGCACTGAAACCGTATTTCCAAAAGTTGGACATCAATCATAACTTGCAAAGCATTCTGTCTGTAAGTATTGCCACATATACCATAAACAGTTTTAAATTTATAAGGTCTATTTTTTCTTTTAACAAATCATCATATAGGGCTGGGTGAGTTAATTTTTATTTTAACACATTGACTGCCGAGCCGAAAAAGTGCTACACACATTCAAATAATATTTACTTGACACATTAACTGCCGGTCACGTGAGGATGTGTTGATGGTTACATAATTCCCGCCGAACGCGTGACTGGCTACTGATACATCACCCCGCGCTGGCGCATGATTGGCTTTGTAGCGTTGACGCCATATCACGTGCCGGCACGGGATTGGCAGCGAAAGTGTTAAACTAAGTTATAAGTTCGAAATTAGTGGTCTATCACACACAGTTAAGTTAAAAGCCATTTAAACGAAAACTAACTTAATTAAAATTTAAGTTAGTTAAGAAAAGTTAATATTAAATTACTTTGTGGAAGTTAAAAGTTAATAATGCAAAAACATGTACACACACGCACACATATATATGTTTTTTTGCATAATTAACTTTTTAATCGTAAAATAAATTTACGCTAAATAAAGAAAAGTATGTTATAAAAAAATGTGCCGACTGTTCTGTGCTCAGAATTCCACATAAAAAAAAGAGCTACTCAAGGAGCCAACAAATTCTGCTGGCATTATTTATTTATTTTATATTATAACAAACACCTGGGGTAAATTATTGATAGTGTTGATGAATTATTTTAACGTAAATAAAATAAAAAAAGTTAATAAGTTGAAATTAGTGCATTTTCAATTAACTAGTTTAAATATATAAGTTAAAAGTTAATTCATTTAAAATGAACCAAGTTAAGTTAGAAATTATGAACTTTATAACTTAACTTTTAATTGA
>NW_014565034.1:0-1242 GCF_001313825.1 Dinoponera quadriceps | reverse complement strand
CGTCCGCAAAATTCGTTCTGATGCGAGATCCGTCGGAACGAAGTCGTGCGTGTCGCAGCGTGCCACGTGACCACTCGCGTGTGGACGTCAAGATATGTTGTGTCTAGTTCGACTACAACGAGGGCGAGGAAGAAATCAATGCCCTCAACTGGCTGTTGTTGTGCAGCAACGTGAGCATGCTGGTCATGGCACGGGACAACGACGTCTTCGTGTACGTTCTGTCAAAACTAAGGTCCGAGAGGTCGTTTAATAAGTCGCTGCGGCGCAGTAGTGACCATTTGTCGGACGCCGTCGATAATGACAGTGGCGTCAGCGACGGCGACTACTACGACCAAGCGGATGACAATTGGCCTAAACGAAATTTCGTTTTTCACAAAAGCAACGACAGCGTTCTATTCTGCTGGAGNAGCAACGACAGCGTTCTATTTTGCTGGAGCCATCTGGCCGAGCGATACGACTAGTGCAGTATAGCGTTGCTCTGGCTGTCGATCTGCTTCGGTAACGATTTCTCCCACGGCCTCTTGGATCGATCTGTCGAATTGGTAGCGCGTTTCTGAAGAGCAAATTTCTCACAGGTCTGACGGCGGACGACATTCCGATCTGGCCACCCACCGCCTTCGACGTCCGTGAATTGACGACGAATGCGTTGGTCCAGATCATCGCTCGCGCGATAGTTCGCTTGCAGCGCGTTCTACTGCGTTCGCGAAATCCGTCCTCCGTCCCCGATTGCAACGACGACAAAGACGCGAATGACACCAGCGCCGCCGGGACTCCGAGGGCGAGGAGAGATCGACGCTTGAGATTGTGGATTGCGTGCTAAATCTAGAGCTTATTCTACTCTTTTGAAATGCTCAATCTATTCTCGGTTAATCAGAGCTTCGCTGACCGTCGCTCGCTAAGAATAAATACGTCCTTCGGTAAACCATTTCTGTCGAATGTGTTGTTTCTGCGCGTGCCGGAATCGCGAGTGCACGTTTACGTGCGGTTGGTACTGATCAAAGAAGCTTGAATGAGGGACATATAGAACGAGAAAGAAAAAGCTCTCTCTCTCTCTCTCTCTCTCTCTCTCTCTTCCTCTCTCTCTCCCTCTCTATCTCTCTATCCGTCATCTCCTCGATGATGTAACGGACCTCCATATAGTTGTCGGGGCGATTTAAATGAGTCTTCTACTGATCACAGCGTCGCTAACGTTCGACGTATTTTCCAAACAGTTGTACCCGATCGCATTTCGTCAGGCGTGTT
>NW_014565033.1:0-608 GCF_001313825.1 Dinoponera quadriceps | reverse complement strand
TTCATGCTATTAAAGATTTCAATGCTACATCTTTTTGTCATTTATTTAGGTAAAAATATAAAACGAAGGTTGCACGAAAGATCTTACACAATTTTTTCTTAGCTTTCCGATTTTTTCTCATGATCTAAGCCTTACATATAAATGAAACATTGTTCGCAGTTATGACCTTGACGGATATTAAGACCTTGACGGATATTAAGATATGCACTCAAGTTGGAAACGTTTAAAATGACGACCGAGAACCTTTGTAATTTTGAAATTTTGTTCGAATTCTTAATACATTTTTCCAATGACAATCTTTAGTACCATTAACATGTTAACTGCCACGTCAGTGACTGACNGGTGACTGACAATATGAAGTAAGATATAAAACTAAAAAATTACATAGTTTAATAAGTAATTTCAGGATAGCATAATTAATATACTTAAATATTTTGTATCAAAAAATTTTAATGGATTTGGCCTGACGGAGATTTCTTCCGAAATGCGCTTGGCATTTAACGTGTTAATGGTTCCATTAGTAACTATTAATGCCCATCGATAACATAGGCGATTAATTAGATGCTTAACATTCCTAGTCTAATCTAGTACCCAAAATTAGATACTAA
>NW_014565032.1:0-945 GCF_001313825.1 Dinoponera quadriceps | reverse complement strand
GTCCACAATCAGGAATGTACAAATGATGCAGCCGTACTCCTTCCCGCACGAATGCCTTGGTTTTCAGCATTTTTTTAAAGAAATGTACAGTCTTTAACATCATCTCGACATCTTGCTCGGAGAAACTGTTCCCATAGATCTTGACAGGAACCGCTGGATCTTTGTTGCGCAACCGCAATTCACCTGTACTTTTCGACTTTAGCAAACTCGGCATAGGCATTATTACATCGGCCTCTTTAACTATTTTCATTATTTCATGCTTTATATCGTCATTCACATTGAATATTTTCGATACCTTGTCCACTTTATCTACATCCCCTCGTTTATAATGAGTATGAAAGAATTGCATGTCGGCATATTTGGAATTCGAGTCGTTTACACGGGCAGCACCTATGAAAGCAAAGCCACCGTTGGTTCCTAAAATGCCTTGTTTATGTACGAGATACTGATAAGCCTCGTCCAAGTTGTATGTAGGTGATGGTGGCGTCGCAGTTTTGTTCTGGTAAGCCAAGTATAAGCCCAGCCAACCGAAGTGGTTATGAAGATTTTTGCCGACTGGCAAATCAACAACATTCGGTATTTCCACTTCGTGCAGATGCTGTTTAGGCCCGATGCCAGAGAGCATCAGTAATTTTGGACTGGCGATACTGCCGGCAGATAGAATCACCTCCTTCGATACTTTCACATTGATGGTCTGACCTTCCTTTAAAGTCACGCGTACTCCGATCGCCCGATTCCCGTCCATGAGAACAGCATCGGCTCGGGTATTCTTCATCACGTAGAGGTTTTTTCTATCTTTGATCGGTGATAGGAAGGCTTTCGCGGTACTCACCCTGCGACCGTCTTTCACAGGTGCCGGAGCAATGAAGTAGTTAATGTAGTTTCCACCGTTGACAGTTTTTCGAGTGGGCCCATTCAGTTCACGAGCGGCGTCCATAAACATTT
>NW_014565031.1:0-660 GCF_001313825.1 Dinoponera quadriceps | reverse complement strand
TTCCCTCGCGCGTAATGCCTTTGGAAAGTGGCGTTTTGTGGATTAGGACTCGTTAAAAAGAGTACCGTTGCGAAAGACGAAAAGAGCGAACGCAGGCGCGCACGAGCCCGCAGGTACAGGTAAAAGCATACCGCGCGCGCGCGCACTTTGCGCCCGGTGATAGTGCCCGCTGCATTCTGGGTCGCATGCTTTTCGAGACGCACGCTCGTCGCCGGGCTATGGGATCTGGGAGTACTGATCAATCTCGGCGGTATTATCCGCGTTGGAATACGATCTCGGGGATATGCATGCGGCGGATGCATCTCCTCAAGGATTTTCGGACTCGACTTCTCGCGTGTGTAGGCGACGACGTGAACGTGGAACATATTCTTGCGTGACACATGAATAATTACATAATTATCATAATTGGAAAACGCACACAGCTTGGAGAGAGAGAGAAAGATGTGTGTGTGACCAACGCGAGATGATCAATTTGGGCTATCTCTAGAATATGTTTAGTGAGACGTGAGAGAAATTGGCCCGACGGGACGATGTTGTTCTTCTCAGGGAAAGAGTTTCACGAGAGACGCGAGTTTCAGTCGAGTGGAATGTCCGTTTTACGTTTCGTTCACTTCGAGTGTGATTTAATGGGAGACATGCTCTCGGCTCTGAGCCTCTTTA
>NW_014565030.1:0-315 GCF_001313825.1 Dinoponera quadriceps | reverse complement strand
ATCTCGTAAAGTATCGATCACACAATTTCAGATTTATGCTCGTTGGAAAAGTGACATTTCGCACTAAAAAAATTCTTTTGTTGTTTTTTGTTTGGTCCATTCAGTTGTGAGTTATAGGGTGTTAGAAATGGAAGTCAACAAAGAGAAAATTCGGTACATTTTACAGTTTTTCTTTGATAAAGGCGAAAATGCAAGCCAAGCGGCTGTAATTGTGAATGGTGTTTATGGTGCCTATACTGTAACAGCCAATTACAATTTTGGTTTCATCGATTTCGTTCAGGTATTTTTGATGTTAAAGATGCATCTTGCACAGGT
>NW_014565029.1:310-548 GCF_001313825.1 Dinoponera quadriceps | reverse complement strand
TACATGACAATTAGCAACTTACGTAAAACAAACATCGATATCAACAACAAAATCGAACTATTATATTGCTACAATGCAAACGATATCGTAATTTTAAACGCGACAACAATCAATAATGAAAGACTAATTAGCGAAATAGAAGACTTCGAAAGATATCACTTACTTCAAGGTAATTTGCAATCTGCGCAATAAAATACTCCAACTTTTATATTGTTAAACTCAGTATAGCTAAACTACT
>NW_014565029.1:0-251 GCF_001313825.1 Dinoponera quadriceps | reverse complement strand
AAAAATATGTAACACTAACACAGTGTTATTAAGACTAGAATGTAATAGATGCATGTGAAAAAAATTTTACTTACAACCAATACACTCGTTACAGTCCTCGTCAACGAGGAGTCCCTTGTTAATGTTAAGTAACCTAGAATAAGTTCAAATTATTGTAAGAACCACTCTAAATGCGTATACGAACATATATATAACAACTGTTTAATCACATTCAATATTAGAAATATATGTAACCAACAAAAAAAAGGAAA
>NW_014565028.1:0-1210 GCF_001313825.1 Dinoponera quadriceps | reverse complement strand
TGACAGTGCCGATCGCGCGCGGCGAAACTGTCATCGCGAGGGCATTCATTCCGCGATCAAGAACAGCAGTTGCTGCTCGAGCAGCCGTTCGATCGAGCGACATCGAGTAGCGTTCATGAGCCGCGATCTCCGCTTGAGCAGCCGTTCAACAGTGAAATGTATTGCCTTCAAAATAAATAAAGAGCAATTTCGTTGTAAAACCAGAGTATTCTCAATCCTTTCTCGACCTTCCCTATCTAGCGAAATGATGAGTAAATGACAAGAGCGTCCGAAGATTGTGCTTGGATTTTCCAAGACGGGCAAATCTACGTTCGTTGCTCAATCCATGTCCGTGGCCGCGGGCGCGGTGGTCGAATGCGAACCGACGATGGAATATATATATACGCTCGACATTGCGACGTCGCTGTGATGGCACTGGGGTTCGTCATCGAGCGCCCCATTCGCGGTCAAATTCCCGCCACGGGCTTCGCCGTGGCTACGGACCCTCTCTTCGCGCGACCGTTGCTGGAATGGCGTGAAACGAGCGACGGCGGTGACTCCTCACTCGACGACGATTCGTTGAGATGTCTCGTCAGTTACTATCTCTGTGATACCTCTGGCGAGGTGTGGGGCGTGGAACGCGGAGTGGACAAGGCCATGGATCGCCTGAGCAATTTCTATCTTCGCGAGGGAGCCTTCGTCGTCGCTCTGTACGATCCGCTCGACGTGCGCTCGGTGAACGTGGTGTCACGCGTGCTTCGCGAAACGCAGCACCATCAAGATCTCGTCATGACAGTCATTGAGAACCGATCAAAAACCGGCTCTAGAGCAACGAAGTTGAGTACGAACGATCGTTTCGGTTCTATCGGCTTAGCGAGCGGGACGGCACCATGGCGGTTTCCCTTCTAGCGTTCGACGTGGCCGGTGCCGTCGAAGCTGGAGGACGTTTTGCGCGGGACTGATCGTGTTCATGCGCGAGAAGTACGAGCTGGTTTATTGGGGCGACTCGCCAATGTGGAAAAAGCGGCTCGCGGTAGACACATGGGCACGCTGGATCCACACGGCAAATTGTTGCGCCGAGACACACAGGATCGACTGCAACGAAGCGCGTACGGAAGGCGCGGTAGCGCGGCACGCTCGGACGACATGTTAACGGCAGCGACGTCGACACGCTTGACGTTTCGTTCTCGTGGTGCACATCGCTCCACGCGGTCAATCTATCTGCGCGGAG
>NW_014565027.1:0-895 GCF_001313825.1 Dinoponera quadriceps | reverse complement strand
GCCCTCCGCTGGAACACACCGGGCACGCAATTTGCCCAGTGCACTCCGCGGCGCGATGGCCCGGGCCGCCGCAGCGATAGCATACGCCTGACCTATCCACGCCGCTGCGGCAGTGCTGGCGGACGTGCCCCTCCTCTAGGCACTTAAAGCACTGGAGAGGCCTCGCCGCCAGCACTTCGACCCGGGCCATCCCCCATCCCACTTGAATACGGCCCGCCTCTGTGGCCTTTTTGGCCACGGAGACCGGGCACTGCACCCATGCCGTAGAGAGCCCGTTGGGCGCTCTTCTTATTCCCCCGACTCGGACGGCCGAGGGGTCGCCTCCAGCCACGCCGGCCACGGCGGCAGCGATCTCACCCGCCGTGACCGAGTCCTCGAGGTCCCGGATTCGTAGCTCCGCCTTTTTCGAGGGGCGGTCTATCTTGACCCCCTCGTCGCTTGCGAAGACTTCTTTTAGCTTTCTGGCTAATTGATCAGCCTTCCTATCCCCCTCCGAGCCGGGGATCTCCAAGATCAGGGCCCCGGTGATGGCCCTCCTGTTCCGGAGCCCCTGAATCCCCAACTCGGAGAGGGAGATCGCTCCGCGGGCCGTCCGCATCACCTCACCGTATCGCCCCTCAGGGCACGTGACGCAGACGGCCGCCGTGTTAGGTGCCCTCAGTTTGCGCCTCGCGGTGTGGTCGTCCCTCTTGGTGGGAGGTTTTGCCCCCTTCGGAGGTTGGTTTTCTCCCATTGGGGGCGGATACCCCTCCTTAGTTTGGACGGGTTGCTTCGGTGCCGCTCCTTTGGCCTTCTTTCTCCCCACCACATTGATCCAGCCTTCCTCTTGGGGGGGCTGTGTGATGAGGGGGGAGAAGCTCCCTTTCTTCGAGGCGGGCTTTACCTTTGGCTGGGG
>NW_014565026.1:0-1825 GCF_001313825.1 Dinoponera quadriceps | reverse complement strand
ACGCCATCTATTGCACCTCCGCACGAACTTTTGCACTCACCCAATAGATCCAAACAAACTTATTTTTCAAAGTAGGTCTCGTAAGCCTAACATATTACAGACAGTTAATAGACGCGCCGACGGGTGTATGAGGTATGGAGTTCCAGGGAAACGCTGCAGCCGGTCGCGCGAGAGCAACGGGAACCAATCCTTCATCCTGCCGCCACGTGTAATTAACCGCGAGCTATTCTGCGCGCGCATAGGATCGCCGGGAATTTTATTATTCCATAAAAATGCCAGTGCTTTCCTTTGGCTTCGGGTCGCGCGCCAAGGACGCGAGCGTCCGGAAAGGCTCGTGCAGCGAAATGCGTTTCGAAATAAGGTCCGCGCAACACCCCCGGTGTGGGTGTCAAAGGAGACCACGACGGCCATCCCACTGTCCATCAACTACCCCGTCGCGATCTCTCAGACTTAAAGTGAAAAAAACGGGGTCACTTTAGATAAATTGTCCCGCCCCCTTCTCCCTTCATTCCCGCGTCTCTCTTTCCATCCGAAAAGCCGTTTTAAAGATATCTCCCGGGGAAGGACAAACGTTTGCATCGATGGCGACAGCAGTTTCGAGATCAGATAGAGGAAAATCTCGACGAGGTGAACAAGGGGAAATGGTGCTTAACAAGGTCGTAAGTAAATGAGGGAGAGTCGGGCGGAGACCGAGAATTCTTATTTTGCACGGTCTGCTCGCAATAAATCTCTCGCTGTTTTCTTTGTTATTGTATATATATATATATATATATATATCTCGGTTTAATTGTAGTATTTGATGTTACGTTAAAAAATATATCCGGGGAATTCATAAGATTTAGAGGATTACATACAAAAGCATTACGTTGAAAAAAAATGAATAATGAATTTTTTTTTTCAGAACTGATATGATATATGATGAAAGATATGTTCATACTTATATAATATTATAGATTAATTATATTTATTTTTTCCTCCTTACTCCTCTCTTACATGCAATATATTTTAAATGTGTGTGTATACACATGTGTAAGTTCTACCTTTTTAAATAACGTAAGTTTTAATAATGTAATTCAATAATTTTAATAATTGTTAAATTTTATTTTGATTATATAATATTTGTTTTGCTGTTATATATATATATATATATATATATATATATTTGTTTATGTATATATTTGTTTAATTCGTTTATATATATATTTGTTTAATTATGTTATACTAATATCAATTATTTATCATATGCTATCTAATTTTTTCAAATAAAAATGTCACTTCAGATGAAGTTAAAACTCACGTCTTTCAAGATGTAAAGCTTTTCACTCGTAACAATAGAGTGAAAGTTTCATTTGTATGGATTAAGAATCCACTTTACGATTTAAATTAGATATTCATTTTCGTGAAACATGAAAAGTCACTCTATTCTGAATGTCAGTATTTTCATGATCACTTCGAGTGTATTGTCATTAATTTCAAATAAGATTTCACTCCACGAAACATTAAAAGAATATATCGGAACGTTATGCAAAATCGGTTATTAAAAAGAGGAAATACAATTGTTCACGACCAGGCACAAGGCAAAAGTGAGACGTTTGTTCACCGTGTTGTGACGCAATAGGCAAGAATTCATGTAGACGTGTCAGCTTGTGAATTTAAATAAGATCGTCAAGGATGTTGTAAATTAATGTTATCTGTTCGCTATTTATCACCGCGAAAACTTTACATTACGTTTACTAACATATGTGATCTTAATATTCACGATTCCAATCCTACGCCGGTTGGAAATCAGTTTGACAAGTTGCATATATTCGCAACTAATCAAAAT
>NW_014565025.1:3110-3769 GCF_001313825.1 Dinoponera quadriceps | reverse complement strand
CAAAGCAATGACGTCCGTTAGAATGGCAGCAAATTCTGCGACTGTTTGCAAGCTGCGTAGCAGCGCGCGCAAAATTGGACGCACAGAAACGTCGCCAGAATTACGGGCTGAGTGCTTTTCCGCGGAAAGACGTGCACGTTGTGAGATTAGCTCTACAAAGAAAAATCCGGGAAAGGCTCGAAGAAGTTCCTTCAAAGACGAGAAGATGCTCTGGAGAACCTCATCGGGGATCGCCGTAGTCAAAAGGATTCGAGAGAGGTTGTTCGGTATTGAGGCTGTCATGGAAAATTAGCGTTCTCTATACCTATCCTCGTNGGACAGAATTTGCCAAAGCAATGACGTCCGTTAGAATGGCAGCAAATTCTGCGACTGTTTGCAAGCTGCGTAGCAGCGCGCGCAAAATTGGACGCACAGAAACGTCGCCAGAATTACGGGCTGAGTGCTTTTCCGCGGAAAGACGTGCACGTTGTGAGATTAGCTCTACAAAGAAAAATCCGGGAAAGGCTCGAAGAAGTTCCTTCAAAGACGAGAAGATGCTCTGGAGAACCTCATCGGGGATCGCCGTAGTCAAAAGGATTCGAGAGAGGTTGTTCGGTATTGAGGCTGTCATGGAAAATTAGCGTTCTCTATACCTATCCTCGTTTTGGATATGACATTAC
>NW_014565025.1:0-3059 GCF_001313825.1 Dinoponera quadriceps | reverse complement strand
CGCAGTCGATGCAGAATCGAAGGAAAATCCTTCTCGTGTTCTTGCATCTCGATCGTCGCCGTGTGAACATGGATCGACATTTATAAAATGCCAATTGCCACCGCTAGCCAAAGTACCCGTTGCCACCAAAAAGAGAAAAGCTGCGAAAGTCGGTGAAGTTGCTCTTTTCAATTCTACAGCTACGAACTTGCATAAAGCCAAATTATATCGTTTGTTGTTCAGGTTGGTCGCCTCGATATTTAGAATATCGTTCTTTCGCGTTCGAATACCGTCGGTGTGCCAAGCGATCGTAACCCAGCAAACGATAGAATTTCGTGCTTTCCGAACAAGAACGTCGACTCATGTAGCAGTGTTAACTTTCANAAGAACGTCGACTCATATAGCAGTGTTAACTTTCGCTTATCGTAGATTTAAGAAAGGAGTTGCAAGCTCAAATATCGGCTTTCTATAGAAGAACGGTGAGACAAATTAGCCATTTGTATTGCGATTATCGCGCAGCGTTCTCATCGCGTTATGCCCATGTCATACTACGAATTAGGATTGAGATTGCAATTAGACGAATCAGAATAAAGTTCATTACACTGAAGTTTAATTAAACTTGCTCTGATTGGTCAAATGTTAAGCAAATCTCAATCCTAATCCGTAGTGTGACACGGACATAGATTAAGAATTTTGCATCGGATCTGGAATTTCGCCTGGGGAGTAGTACTCGGTATTGTCGCATATTTGCGCATTGGCCGTGTATATTTAATATTTTCGCGTTCATTTGATTCACGTTAGTAACACAAAAAATTGCAAATAGAGGTGAATCTCGTGTTCAGGATAGCATTTCGTGCTTTCCGGTCAAGAACGTCGAATCATGTAGCGTTTTTCACATCATATTCTAGTAATATGTCCTGGAAGAGAACGCAACTACCGCACTCGCAAACGCAAGTTCCAAACGTACCTGTATGCTACGGTGCAAGTCAGAGACCAGAAGGGTCACTTTGACGCGAGCGTACGTAGGGTGGTCCTAATTTAAGTCAATGTATTGAAACCCTTTACCTGGGATGAGACCGCGAGCGGAATAATTGAGGAAAGGGTAGTGAATATGCGATGGTAAGAATATTAAATAAGGTGGAAAATTAAGGTGACAATTTTGACATTTTTTTTCTGATAAATGGTAAAATTACAATATCAAATGAACGGTGAAGTTACAATACAAGATAATATACGGCGAGGTTACAAAATCAATTCTGTGTCTGTGTGTATAACGGTGTATGTGTATGACTAGCAGAATGTTGCCGAGGGTGATTTAAGGGGAGGGTAAGGAGTTAGGAGTAGGTGGTTCAAAAGGGGAAGTAGAGGAATCGTATAGAGATAGAGATAGGTCTGGGGTCCGTGGGTCTGGCGTGGGGGAACGCGAAGGTGAGTTAAGGTAACATGGGGGTAACATGGGGGGGGGAGGGAAGGGGAGGTTAAGTCCAGTAGTACGGTGAGGGAGAGTCGCGACAGGGTAGTATAGAAGGGATTGGTGGTTGATAATTGGGATCTGGCGAATAAGAAGAAGCGAGAAGGGAACGGGGAGGTGTCGACGAGGTATTATCGTCTGAAGGGCTTGATGGATGGGAATTTCTGTCTGGGGTTAGGAGTTCGGAAATGAAGTTGTGCTGCTAGCGTGTCGTCGCTAGCCTCGACTAAGTCCCTATGAGCTAGCCTTAGGGCCTCAAGCCTATCCTCTCTATGCAGGGTATTCACTATGATACGGGGAGATATTAATATGCTAAGAAAACGGAGCTAATTTGGACGAGTATAAATGGTGCTAGGTACTTACTCGTACTTGTACTTGATTGTTGGTACGTAAACCTTTTCGGATCCTTGGTTCTCATCTCGTGATTCATGTCGTCGGGTCGTCTGAATGGTAGCACTAAAGATACTTTGCACCCACGACGGTTAAAGTGAGTATTGCCCAATTCTGACACTAATTGCGGAATATCTAAACGAATATGTATAAAAAAATCTCGAGTCACGCACAAAAGGTTTCACAAAACAGGTGGCACTGGAGTGATCCCGATCTGAGTAACAAAGCTGAAGTCGCGGCGGAAGCCGTAAAGATCGCAAACGATATTTTGTGACAGTGGTTTATCGGGAAAAGTGTGCTCGCGGCAAGAAAGTGAGGCTATATTGGGAAAATTTTTTGGCGGTGGTGGATGACAATCGCCAGTGGGAGGAGGTTGCGTGGAAAACGGATATATTGGATTAGAAAACGGATATTCTGGAATAATTCCTAATATCATCTGGATGTCATAAATGACCCTAAGAACCTAATTCTATCAAAGGGCCTGAGTCCTACCGACTAAGTACGAAGACGGATAAGATCGCAGACGCATTGGGAAGCTCATGAAGCATTTGGCGGCGTATAAACGTATCATTTTATAACAGCGCTTGCCCAAATCCGTTTGTTTTAAGACTATAAAAAAAGGAATTTGCTGCTCTCAAGATACCCAGGATGTAACAACTACGTGCCTTACGAGGAGGCGGCAAGATCATCTTAATTATGGAAAAAAGGAATTTAATGTTCCCGGGGTACCCATGATGTATTAAAACTACGTATTACATGAAGGCGGATAGGGTGACTGACGTGTTGGGAAACATACGGCGCGTTTAGCGGCTAGCCATCGTAATCTTAACTTTTCTTTACAATTGCTCTTGCCCGAAGTCCGTCTGCTTCCCAAAAATATATAAAAAAAGGAGTTCATTGTTTCTGAGATACTCAGAACGTAACACTGGTATTGCTGTTTCCTTAGATTATGTTTCATTATATATTTCTCTTAGACTTTCGCATTTGGCGATGTGCAAGCCAGTTCGACCTTGGTGGTGTCTCGTCAGCATCGTGAACGTGAAAGTATTGGCATACTTTGTTGTTGCCTTTGTTTTATGTTTTCGTTCTCAGAATCTATTGCATTAGCGAAAGAGCGACTGTCGATACAGCACTCCCCAAAAGTCCATGATCACGGCCCATAAGATCTACTTTTTTCTTTATTTATTTTCTTTTTGTGTAATTTTTTTTATTATGTAAG
>NW_014565024.1:364-567 GCF_001313825.1 Dinoponera quadriceps | reverse complement strand
AACGTCGTCGAAAGCAACACGCCGCGTTCGGACTTAGTCTCTGAGCGACACAGCGAACGCCGGAGGTAACGTCGTCCCGGTTTTGGCGATTCCGCAGCGAAACCGCAGGCCGCAGCGCGGCGAGTCTCGACGGGGTTGTTTCCCCGGAGGTTCCCTCTCGATCCACGGGGTCGGTTGTCCAGGTCGTCAAAAAACCGTCTTGC
>NW_014565024.1:0-325 GCF_001313825.1 Dinoponera quadriceps | reverse complement strand
GCGGGGTTCCTGCCTCTCTTTTTCTGCGGGTGTGACCACGTCCACACCCGCCGACGCGAGTAGTATTCCACTGCCCCTGGAATTTCTTCCGATGGCTGGATGGAGCCTTTTGCGCGCTGAGCCGTTGGAGGGCAAGGAATAATGCTGCACGCGATGCCCTACCCTCCTCTCGATCATGCAACCGATGACGTGGAGAGTGGTTTTTAGTCAATAGGACTCTGACGTACCCCCCGAGTTTTCCCTCGAATTCTCGTGGCATCCATGATGGATGTTCCCCTCTTTTAAAAAAAATTTAAGTTACGTTTCCTCCTTCACAAGGAGGGCA
>NW_014565023.1:0-622 GCF_001313825.1 Dinoponera quadriceps | reverse complement strand
TAATCACGTGTTCGTTGATAAGAACATAATTGTCAATATCAAAAAAAACATCGCCACATTTGAACATGATCGAAAAAGCTTCGACCGATCGAAGGTCAATTAATCTATTCGTTCCGCTTGGAAAAAAAATTACACTGGTATATAACTGGGTGACTTGAGAGCACAAGAGGAGACCGTTGAGAAGAACGTTGAGTAAACACAGAGAGAGAGACTTTCAGATCAAATTAGAACAAGTTGTTCGGTTATCATAGTTCATGTATTTCGGCTCGCTACGGATTCGGCCGTCTGTGCGAGAATTCAAGCTCTTTCTCGATTCATCTCGTTGCGAGATCTCATTAGCGTCCTCGCGACGATCTCGCGAGTAATTGCCGGTCTTTCGTTTAATCATATTTGTAATTTGTGANAATCGTGTTGTGTCCTGTAACAGCGGTTGCGCGTGGCGAACAAGAAGAGGAAGAATATCATTACGCCCCGCATTGTAAGGGCCAGATCGCCATTCTGTCTCAACAGCTAAATAAACCATTGCACAACCGAAGCTCCACATCAAAGAATTTCTCTTGCCACCGATTCTTTATTGCATTCCGTGCGCTGCACTGAGCAGATCTAGCTGGAGCGTTGCACG
>NW_014565022.1:0-2013 GCF_001313825.1 Dinoponera quadriceps | reverse complement strand
CATATGCATAACTCAAGTTCGACATTGGAGAAAACCCGGTTACCTAACCTTTACAAAAAATTCATTCATTCATACATTCATTAAAAAAAAAATCCCCGACCTGACCTCATCCTGACCATGTGCTGACCTCGTCCTGACCGAAGCTGACCTCAACCTGACCTAGGTTAGGCGAGACCCTAAAAAAAAGGTCGTCAGTTTTACAGCGATGCATTTTCAGACCCCGTCCTGACCTCAGCCTGACCTTATCCTGACCACTGTTGACCTCATCCTAACCACGAAAATCCACGAAGCAAAAAAAAAAAAAGTCATCATTTTAACAATTCTTACGCAACTTTTTCCCACTGACGTTTCTTTCACATCTGCAAACATATTAAAAACAAAATAAAATTAATAAATGAATATAAATAAATAATGAAAAAGTGGAATAAAAAAAAACAATAAAAAATTTTGTTACTTTCATCACATCACTTCATTACGTACGTAAACCATCACACGGAAGATGTGATATTGGCCTATACATCCTCAGCACTAGAATTACCCATCTTTGTGCGAACAATAAGTCCTTCCAGCTATCGCACGCATGTTACCTGAACAACCATTACTCTTCATAAATATTTTTATTGATGCTAATAAAATTATTTAATTCTATTCCAAATCAAAAAATTAAATAATCATACATAAATTTGAATAGAGATAATAATTATAATTGATAATATGCATTAAATTATCAAATATCTTTATAACTGTTATATGAGAAATTTAATAAACTACATTAATCTATAAAAATAATTTAATAATTTTGTCTATTGTTACATTTACTTTTCAATAATCATATAATATTGTTCCCATATCTTAACCCTTTGCACTCCAGCCTAGTAATGCATAGAGGCTATTAGTTCCAAGTACATACCTATGATGTAGAAGAAAAATAGAGTCGTTTCAATAAAACAAAATTTTTATTTCTTAGCTATTTTATAACAAAACATATTCTAACTTATATTATAAAAGAAAAACATAAATTTTAGGACTTAAAATTTCTTAAAGTGCCGAGGCAGCAAAACAACCATGTCGCCGCTACGACAACAGCGGAGTGCAAAGGGTTAATAATTAAATATTATTAATTTTTTTTAACATTGTCATTTATTTTAATATGTAATTATTTGTTATCTAATAAACCTCACAATTCCTGTATAATTATTACTAAAGTTGTTTTCGAATCAAAAATTTATGTAAATTTAATTTAATATTTCCATTTCTTTTTATCAACATTCAATTATTTATCAGACATGCACAGTATTTTTTTACAATAATCAGTAAATAACTTTATAAAAATAAATGATTCTTTTAATTAACTTTTCTAACTTGCAAATTTAATGTTACATAAGTTTTTATAATTTCACTAATCAATTCAGATATAAGAATATATACGATATAATAATATAAATGATATATCTATGTCTATGTAAAAAAATAAAAGTGCAATAAAATTTTTTATTTTTCAAAAATTAAGTTTATATTGTTATATATAATTATAAAATAATATNATAAAATTTTAAACCACTTTAATCTATGTAGAATATTTCTAATTTTTATATTTAAATATAATTTAATAAAAGAAATAAATAATTTATTCAGTATATTAAATAAATTTTTCTATTTTCATTTATCCTAAAGCTTTATTTTAAATATTAAATTGTTAACACTTCAGATAATCGTTTTGGAATTAATTACTTTCCGTACTACAAACAATGTTATTTCGAAGCAACGCGGGTGCAAATATGTTACGCGGAAATAAAATGTGGTTGAATCTGCTTCACCGAGGGCTAATTTGTGCGAAAAACGCTACATTTTTGTGAGTAATGGATTGTGCATTGAAACATCCCTAGGAGAAACGAAGGACCAATCAGAAATGTCGAGTTTTATCAGGGTGTGTTCTTTATGCATGAATATTTTATGAATAACTTATGATATCTTGTCAAGGGCTTAGACAATGCTCTAACAATTCATTCAGAT
>NW_014565021.1:0-1118 GCF_001313825.1 Dinoponera quadriceps | reverse complement strand
CGACCCTAACTATCAACCTCTTTGCCCCTCTGGCGATATACCGTCCTCTCCAGATTATTCTGTTCCACCGTCCCACTTGGATTCACCTCTCGCTTTCCCACCGTGGTACCGCAACCCATCTTCGCATCCCCCGACACCTGACCCACGAACTCCAAACTCATCTCCATCCCCTTCCGTTTCTTCTACTTCCCTTTCCGAACCACCTATCCCTAACTACTTACCCTCCCCTTAAGGCACTCACGCTACACATTCAACTTGTCACCACACGCAGTCACCACACACAACGTCAACACACTTGTCGACACACAAAATTACTTGTCGACACACAGAATTAATTTTGTAACATCGTGGTACGTTATCTCATACTGTAATTTCACCTTTTGTCAAATATTTTAAATTCGCCCTTCTTGTTAATAAATGATGAGATTGTTAACTTAATTTTTCATTCTATCTAATATTCTTACCATCGTGCACTTTCCCCAGTTATTCAGCTCGCGGTCCCATTCCAGGTAAAAAGTTTCAGTACCCTGACTTAAAATAAGTTCACCCTGCGTACGCTTGCGTTAAAGTGATCATTCTGGTCTCTGACCTGTACTGCCAGCATGCAGGTGCGTTTGGGGCTCGCATAGTCAAATGCGGTCGTTGCGTTCTCTTCCAAGACATAACAACTACGTTGAAATTGGGCTCGTCCAGGACAAAAGTGGTAATTGGAAAAGGTTATGTATACGCGATCCACTACTAATAAGGTCGAAGTTAAAAAGGCTTATCAAANTTCGAATACTTCACGAACCATTAATAACATTTACATCATCTGTGTCACACGCTCCTGCACAATTTAATCCTGAAACTTCAAATATACAACAGATTCTGAGTGACAATCCATTATCCGCAAGTGCATTTAGATTAACTGTCCCACCTCGAAGCATCAACGTACCTCCATTCCCCACCGAGGCGGAAATCATCGAGAAATATCCCGATTTACCGGAAAATAGCTTCAACGTTAAACCTACAAAATATCAAACGCTTAGTAAATCCAAGTAATGTTTTCGTTTAGTAGTTCTGAAAGCGGATTGAACAAACTGTTGATAAAATCCGCGATAAAACTAAGAATACCGCAG
>NW_014565020.1:0-487 GCF_001313825.1 Dinoponera quadriceps | reverse complement strand
GACTCGAGGATTTCAGCCGGCGAATGTTTATTTCGGATCTACTTCAGAAAACGCGAACCACTGCTAATTCACGTTTCGGATTGAATGATTTCGACCAAGTACGATAGTCCCACGAGAAAAGGTACAAGAAATCAATCTTCGGGCGAAACTTGCGAGTTTGCGAGTAATAGGCAAGGTAACGTGAATGTCGACCGAATCTTTTGTTTCTTACGTTAAATAGTGAATGGTTGCAAACTGGAGAGTGATTGAAGTATTCAGCTTTATTACGTTATTTCCATGCGGTAACCTCGAGGATATCAGCCGGTGAGCGTTTATTTCCATTTTACATCAGAAAACGGAATTAATGCCAATTCACGTTTCGGATAGAATCATTTCGACCAAGTACGATAGTCCCACGAGAAAACCTACAAGAAATCAATCTTCGGGCGAAACTTGCGAGTTTTCGAGTAATAGGCGAAATAACGTTAATGTCGACCGAATCTTGTGT
>NW_014565019.1:0-408 GCF_001313825.1 Dinoponera quadriceps | reverse complement strand
GTCTTTTGACTCTGTTAGATCTACATGTGAAACTTTCTATTCAAATACGTTCTCCTAACACTCATGATCCAAAAAATTTAATTCTACATATTCGTATGATGTTATTCTACATATTACATTATGAGAACTTGCTATTCTGAAATGTCTCTCCCATACCCACTATTGAAAATTACTAATGCAACCAACGTTGTTTGGTGAACTCTAACTCCGGTAGAAGTTCTGTCTTTCGACTCTGATAGATCTTGATGTGAAACTTTCTATATTAACATGTTTCCCCATCACTCATTGACATAATATAATAATATTAAATATTGTAATAAATGGTATTCTATATAATATGTTATGAAAACTTGCTATTTCAACATGTTTCTCCAATACTCACGATTGAAAATTACTATCGCAAACAAT
>NW_014565018.1:0-1082 GCF_001313825.1 Dinoponera quadriceps | reverse complement strand
AAAAGATTCAAGCGGAAAGGAGAATTCTCATCAGTTCACTTTTTTTGATATAGAATCGAAATAATCGCTCGTCGGCTGAAATCCTCGACGCTGCCGAATGGAAATAACGTAATAAAGCTGAATATTTCAATTACACTCTTCAGTTTGCATCCGTTCACGATTTAACGCAAAGAATCGCAAGATTCACTCAACATTCACGTTACTTCGCCTATTACACTCAAACTCGCAAGTTTCGCCAGCAGATTGATTTCTTTTACTTTTTCTCATGGAACTATCGTATTTGGTCGAAAAAATTCAAGCCGAAAAGTGAATTTGCACTAGCTCACGTTTTCTGATGTAGAATCGAAAGAAACGCTCGCCCGCTGAAATCCTCGACGCTGCCGCATGGAAATAAAGTAATATAGCTCAATATTTCCATCACACTCTTCAGTTTGCATTCGTTCACCATTTAACGTAAAGAAACGCCAGATTAACTCGACATTGACGTTATTTCTCATATTACACGCAAACTTGCAAGTTTCGCCCGAAGTTTGATTTCTTTTACCTTTCCTCGTGGGACTAGCGTATTTGGTCGAAAAGATTCAAGCGGAAAGGAGAATTCTCATCAGTTCACTTTTTTTGATGTAGAATCGAGATAATCGCTTGCCGGCTGAAATCCTCGACGCTGCCGAATGGAAATAACGTAATAAATCTGAATATTTTAATCACACTCGCCAGTTTGCATCCGTTCACGGTTTAACGTAAAGAAACGCCAGATTAACTTGACATTCACGTTACTTCGCCTATTACACGCAAACTCGCAAGTTTCGCCAGAAGATAGATTCTTTTAACTTTTCTCGTGGAACTAGTGTATTTGGTCGAAAATATTCAAGCCGAAAGGTAAATTTTCATTAGTTCACGTTTTCCGATGTAGAATCGAAAGAAACGCACGCCGCCTGAAATCCTCGAGGCTGCCGCATGGAAATAACGTAATAAAGCTAAATATTTCAATCACACTCGTTAGTTTGCATCCGTTCACGATTTTACGTAAAGAAACGCAAGATTCACTCGACATTCACGTTACTTCGCCTCTTACACGCAAA
>NW_014565017.1:0-393 GCF_001313825.1 Dinoponera quadriceps | reverse complement strand
GAAATCTGCCATCATATGTTCGTCCCATCTTCCCTGATAGCAACTTTCCATTACTTTTATGTCTTAATGAAAGTGTTCACCTTGTTTTTCGCTAAAATCTCTTAGGTTGTCTGGAAATTCATCTACATTACATACACTAAACATCCTTGCTATTTATGTTTGTGGGATAGTAGAGATAGAGCAAAGCATTACAAACAAAAAGAATGGCCTGTAAGATCATCGTTAACCACTGGTTCATATAACATCATTCACAAGTCTTTAGTGGATCCATCAAAAATTCTTATTCCTCCCCTTCACATAAAGCTTGGTCTAACGAAGCAGTTCGTTAAAGCTTTAGATAAAACAAGTGAATGTTTTCAATATCTCCAATCAAAGTTTTCAAATCTTTCTGAG
>NW_014565016.1:0-457 GCF_001313825.1 Dinoponera quadriceps | reverse complement strand
CCATCCTTAAAAAAATTAGTGTACTATATGCAAGATGCCTTACCAGCACGCATGAAAGGAGCACACTTAATAAATACGTCACCAGTAGTCGAAATGGCATTCAATATAATGAAACCTTTCATAAGTGCAGAATTGAGGAATTTGGTAAAAAAAATCTTTTCAATTTTTTAACAAATTATTTCTCGCCGATAAAATTTTCGTTTTGATCTGATTCGTTGCTGTTAGCGAGAAGTGATGAAATGACGCGATGTTCAGACTGTTTCAGGACCTATGGAACAAATTTCAGGGAATGGTACGTCTAACTCACCAAGCGTATTAATTTTGTCGAGGAACTCGTGTCCTCCGATGCGTTCTTATTCGAACCACTTGTGAGGCAATTGGTCGTGCAATTAGTCGAACCACTTGTGAGGCAATTGGTCGTGCGAGACTATTGTGAGTGACGTCTGAAAATACTAGT
>NW_014565015.1:0-1052 GCF_001313825.1 Dinoponera quadriceps | reverse complement strand
TCCCCTTTGTAAGCCATCCTATTCGTTAAAGTTCGACTTCTAACAACAATTGTTTCCTTGACGGCTAGCGCTAACACGCGCTTTAACGGCTCATCAACTAGCAGCCTAACGACAACAATTATCTGAGCGAGAGCGAAATCTGTACACGTGCCACCGGGATATCTAAATTCGTAAGCGTTATTTTTTCCTCACTTATACGCTCCGAAGGCCAATTTAAACGCGCCCATAATATTATATGCTTTTCTTTTCCACGCGTTATTCTAACGCTAGCTTAATCTTTTCTTCTCGTGTTATTCGCGCGCGAGGTAAACACGCGGCGACAACAACAAGAACGCTGCGTCAGACCGAGCGTGCTACACGGCAACAGTTCCCNCCCCTCTCACCTCCCTGGGCACGCGAAGCGGCAACAGTCCCGTGCGCGTTCTATCGTTTCCCACTGTGTTTTATAATTTCTATTATTTATTCTATATCGCGAATCGATTTATCCGCCATCACCTTTCGCGAGTTCGCTGTCCCCTGCTGAAAGAAAAATGTTTAACATGCACACTTTAAATTCAACATACAATTATATAGCCCATGCATACACAAGGAAAACACATATACAGCGGATGTTTCTCTTTCCTTATTTTTTATTTAGTTTTCACATCACCTGACCTATCTCTCCCTTTTCTCCCGACTCATCTATCGAGGAAAGTTGCTCTCCAATTTCCGTAATCTATTTATCCGAACAGGCCACGGCCACGGGCGCCACTTTTTGTCACGCACCACTTTTGTCACGTGCCGTTCGTGTTCGCGTCCGTAGCGCGGACCACTTCGCTCCCGCTTTTTCAAGCGACAGCGGCTTTACCTCTGCTAGCTCAGTTGTTTAATTAATCTTTATATGCGGAATCGAATCCCTCGCGATTCCGCGCCGGAGAGCTTCGTGGTTCTTTCTCGCGTCTCCTCCATATTCGCCGATTAGTCGGAGGGAAGCCGGGAGAGATAAAAATCTTGAGAGACCGGATAACGATAACAAAAGAACAGTTTAATTCGATTTGTCTTCTTACATTTGT
>NW_014565014.1:0-2963 GCF_001313825.1 Dinoponera quadriceps | reverse complement strand
ATAGCATTTCGTGCTTTCCGGTCAAGAACGTCGAATCATATAGCGTTTTTCACATCCTATTCTAGTAATATGTCCTGGAAGAAAACGCAACTACCGCACTCGCGAACGCAAGTTCCAAACGTACCTGTATGCTACGGTGCAGGTCAGAGACCAGAAGGGTCACTTTACTTTGACGCGAGCATACGTAGGATGGTCCTAATTTAAGTCAATGTACTGAAACCCTTTACCTGGGATGAGACCATGAGCGGAATAATTGGGGAAAGGGTAGTGAATGTGCGATGGTAAGAATATTAAATAAGGTGGAAAATTAAGGTGACAATTTTGACATTTTTTTTCTGACAAATGGTAAAATTACAATATCAAATGAACGGTGAAGTTACAATACAAGGTAATATACGGCGAAGTTACAAAATCAATTCTGTGTGTGTGTGTATAACGGTGTGTGTGTATGATTAGCAGAATGTTGCCGAGGGTGATTTAAGGGGAGGGTAAGGAGTTAGGAGTAGGTGGTTCAAAAGGGGAAGTAGAGGAATCGTATGGAGATAGAGATGGGTCTGGGGTGGGGGAACGCGAAGGTGAGTTAAGGTAACATTTGGGGGAGGGGGAGGGAAGGGGGAGGTGAAGTCTAGTAGTACGGTGAGGGAGAGTCGCGACAGGGTAGTATAGAAGGGATTGGTGGTTGATAATTGGGATCTGGCGAATAGGAAGAAGCGAGAACGGAACGGGGTGGTGTCGACGAGGTATTCCCGTTTGAAGGGCTTGGTGGATTGGAATTTCTGTCTGGGATTAGGAGTTCGGAAATGAAGTTGTGCTGCTAGCGTGTCGTCGCTAGCCTCGACTAAGTCCTTATGAACTAGCCTTAGGGCCTCAAGCCTATCCTCTCTATGCAGGGTATTCACTATGATACGGGGAGGTATTAATATGCTAAGAAAACGGAGCTAATTTGGACGAGTATAAATGGTGCTGGGTACTTACTCGTACTTGTACTTGATTGTTGGTACGTAAACCTTTTCGGATCCTTGGTTCTCGTCTCGTGATTCATGTCGTCGGGTCGTCTGAATGGTAGCACTAAAGATACTTTGCACCCACGACGGTTAAAGCGAATATTGCCCAATTCTGACACTTGGACTAATTGCGGAATATCTAATCAAATATGTATAAAAAATCTCGAGTCACGCACAGAAGGTTTCACAAAACAGGTGGCACTAGAGTGATCCCGATCTGAATAACAAAGCCGAAATCGCGGCGGAAACCGTAAAGATCGCAAACGATATTTCGTGACAGTGGTCTACCGGACAAAGTGTGCTCGCGGCAAGAAAGTGAGTTTTATATTGGGAAAATTTATTGGCGGTGGTGGATGACGATCGCCAGTGGGAGGAGGTTGCGTGGAAAACGGATATATTGGATTAGAAAACGGATATTCTGGAATAATTCCTAATATCATCTGGATGTCATAAATGACCCTAAGAACCTAATTCTATCAAAGGGCCTGAGTCCTACCGACTAAGTACGAAGACGGATAAGATCGCAGACGCATTGGGAAGCTCATGAAGCATTTGGCGGCGTATAAACGTATCATTTTACAACAGCGCTTGCCCAAATCCGTTTGTTTCAAGACCATAAAAAAAGGAATTCGCTGCTTTCAAGGTATCCAGGATGTAACAACTACGTGCCCTACGCGGAGGCGGCAAGATCATCTTAATTATGGAAAAAGGAATTTATTGTTCCCGGGGTACCCATGATGTATTAAAACTACGTATCTTACATGAAGGCGGGTAGGGTGACTGACGCGTTGGGAAACATATGGCGCGTTTAGCGGCTAGCCATCGTAATCTTAACCTTTTTACAATTGCTCTTGCCCGAAGTCCGTCTGCTTCCCAAAAAATATATAAAAAAAGGAGTTCATTGTTTCTGAGATACTCAGAACGTAACACTGGTATTGCTGTTTCTTTAGATTATGTTTCATTTCGGTTATATATTTCTCTTAGACTTTCGCATTTGACGATGTGCAAGCCAGTTCGACCTTGGTGGTGTCTCGTCAGCATTGTAAACGTGGAAGTGTTGGCATACTTTGTTGTTGCCTTCGTTTCATGTTTTCGTTCTCAGAATCTATTGCATTAGAGAAAGAGCGACCGTCGATACAGCACTCCCCAAAAGTCCATGGTCACGGCCCATTAGATCCACTTTTTTTCTTTATTTATTTTCTTTTTGTGTAATTTTTTTTATTATGTAAGGAACTCTCCGTATGAATATAATCACCGTTATTAGTATAGCGTACGAGCGATTGCTCTGACGGCCTGTTCGAGAATTGAATGTCGCGTCTTTTTTTATTTGCGTTTCCTTCCTTTTCTTTATTTTTGCTCTCTCCTTACGAGTTTACTCTCTTACTAGGTAAGAGTTATTGGCGTAAGAGCTATCGCTCTTATGGCGTTTCCAATATTTGTTGCGACTTATTGAATGCTTCCTTTCCATTACTTTCTTTTTGTTGTTAATTTCACTTTCACATGTAATAAATGTTTTTTTTGTTAGTTTAGCGAATCGTGTTTTCCTTCGCCTTTTTCTTATCTGTTACATTATCTGTCCACCTTCTCAAATATATGCGATCTATCACCTCAATTTGCTGTGTTAAGCTAGTCATGCTCGTTGTAGAACGACTTTTGGAGAATTTTCGCCATTATTCAAATTCGTATGACGTGAACAGCATCTGGTGCACAGCTTTGATTTTTTTTCTTCGTGCNTCGTAGTGATTTTTAGTAAAATAACGTTCATTGATGGCAAGATATTTTTTATAATAAGATTTTGCCTGTTTTATCTGACAAATGCCAAAATTTATTATGTACAAATCTTTTCCTAACAAAGGAAAATTTTGTACCACTTTACTATTCAACAAATTTGTGTACATCTGTGATTGAAATTTTAGTAATCGACGATTAAAACTAGTTTATTTGAATTGTGAATTTGAT
>NW_014565013.1:0-464 GCF_001313825.1 Dinoponera quadriceps | reverse complement strand
TATATAACCCTTAAAACTACCTTTTCGCAATCACACACACACACACACATATATATAAATATATATATAAACATGGTACCTTAGCCAGCCAAGATAAACACAATCAAGATAAACACCTAGATATTTAAATATTAGGGATGTTAAAAAATCGAAAAATTAATATTAATGAAAGTACCTTACACGATATTCCTTCTTCGAAACCGCTCAAATTGTGCTTTAAACATTTCTCATATCATTAAAAACAAAGGAGATATTTAGGTATCCTCATGTTAGAACAATCTGTAAATATGAATATATATAAAATTACACACACACACATACACACACAACATGTATATAATTATATGTTTAAAATTTTACAAAAAATTGACTTCAAATAAAACGTTTAAACGAAGCTTTTAATTTGATTGCATACGTCTATCTGTGTAAGTATATGCGTGTAGGCAGGTGCATATGTAATTCAA
>NW_014565012.1:0-654 GCF_001313825.1 Dinoponera quadriceps | reverse complement strand
TTATTTTTGTAATCATGTAATTTAATTATTTTATGATCATTTTATGTCATCAATTTTATGTATCAAATGAAAACTTATAAAATTCAAAGTGCTCAATGCTTTCACCCAAGTTTTTAGTATAGCCACCATTATCAATAGATTTAATAAATATATTTCGTGTAAATATTCCTTCAATATTTTTATTTGCCATTAAAAAAATATTGTATTGGGAGNGTGAAAATAAATCCTTTATTTACAAAAAATAATAAAAAAACAAGTCAATTAAAATATTGCCCATTGCTGGAGACTACTTTTTCCTATCTTTTTGACAGAATTAGAATTCCACGTCGAAAAAACGACACTTCTTTTGCGGCTATCCACGAATCGATCCATTTTTTCGTTTTTTCATGCGAAGTGAAGTACTCTTCAGCCAGGCCATTAGTCATCGATCGAAATAAATAATAATCAGAAAGCGCAATGTCTGGAGAGTACGGCGGATGGGGTAGGACTTCCCATTTCAGCGTTTCCAGGTATGTTTTGACCGGTGACGCGACATGCGGCCGAGCGTTATCATGCGGCAAAATCACCTTATTGTGTCTTTGCTCATATTGCGGCCGTTTTTCTTATAATGCTCGGCTCAAACGCATCAATTGACGTCGATAGAGATCTCCTGTG
>NW_014565011.1:0-1066 GCF_001313825.1 Dinoponera quadriceps | reverse complement strand
CAATAAATTGTCGACTATTTTCCCAATAGAGGAAAAATGCGCGGGACGTTGGAAAAAGGAGATAATATCATTTTCAAATTGTTTTAGCGAAAGTTTATGTTGAAATTGCGATTAAGACAATATATATTGCCAAAAATTGAGTAAACATTAGTATATTAACTCTAGAAAGGCGTGTAAACGAAGCCAATAACTCTTAGCAGAGTACGATGCAGAAACTTTTTCTCAAACTAGAGCATGTCGAAAAGCGACGCTATAGGCTATGCAAAATTTGAATTACGGTTGGAGTAATGTAATTTTTACTGACAAAGCGTCTTTTTGCACAAGGATTCCCGTCAACCACGCGTAGAGTTTTTCGAGAAAATTGCCTTTGCATCTCACCGTTAAAAATTTAGATAAAACCTATGTTTGAGGTTGTTTCAGTCTTATCAGTTTTGGTACTTAGTACTTGTTTAATCAAAATCTAAATGTTAAAAAGTTTCTCGAAATCTATCGGTGAGCACTGTTAAAATCTGGTAAGAAGTGATTTGGATCGGATCAAAAATAATGGATAGTGCAAAAGGACAATGACCCGAAACGCGGTAGACGCTTATACACTGCATGGAAAGTCGAAAATGATATTTTGACTTTGGATTGGCCTGCGCATTCGCCTGATGCGAGTTCAATTGAAAATGCGTGATGCAACGATATTTCCCTTCCGCGGTAGCAGGAATTTTCGCTCCCGCGTACGTAGCAATGGGCCAATATTAGCTAGCTCAGTTATCAAATTAATCGAGAGCAATTATAGTTTTATGATATCCGTAAGGATATTGGAACGGCGGGGTTAGCCCACGGTCTTCCTCGACGCGCAAGGAAATTCGGGAAAGAAGCGTGATAATAACTTAGAGACAAACACCTGCTAACAGTTACGTCCTGCGTACCTTACGGACTATGAATTATTTTCTGCTCTTTTCTTACAAATTCTTATTCTCTTGTATTGGGAAACAAACGCATTTTGCTAAGCGGCACTCGTAATAAAACTTTAATATTTATTTATTAACTTTTATTTGACTAGGAACATAGTCTAAGA
>NW_014565010.1:1353-1597 GCF_001313825.1 Dinoponera quadriceps | reverse complement strand
GGACTTCTCATTCGGTTCGCTCGCGATGGCTCTGCGTACGTACGTACGTGTGTGCGTATGTGTGTGTTTATGCGATCTTCATTAAGTTCGCGAGCGATCGCATTACTCGCCCCGATACACGAGTCGTTCGGTCGCGGGTGAATGCAGCCGTTCGATAAATCCTCGGGAAATTAACGAGCGACAGCGGATGTAAAGCGATTTGACGTGCCGTTAGCGTAATTCATTATCGGCCGCGCGTGCGCGA
>NW_014565010.1:0-1312 GCF_001313825.1 Dinoponera quadriceps | reverse complement strand
GAATGAGGGAATAAAGTTAATCAAGCTATTGGCTCAAGATCGATCGCGGTTCGCGGCGGCGTAGCGAGCGTACTCGTTGCATAAGTAACAGTGCCGCAAGTTTAAGACTCATTAGCGCGACCGAGAGGTCAATCACTCTTACGTGCCATTAGTCACTTCGCCGTTGGCGAAGCCAATCATTCTTCAGCGATACTTACGCCGACGCTCGGCGGGCTGATCGGCCCGATAAGACGAGATAAGAAGGCGAGTGCGGCGCCGAAAAACGCGAGGTTGTGACCTCGCCGTCGGCTATTCCCCGGGAAGCTGCCCTCCTCCCCGGCGCCGTTCATCGGCAGTGGCGAAGGCGGAAGTTGACGAGACCGAGTGAATGTATACCGAGTAACGGAAGGAAGGGTCGCGCGAGCGGAAGCGGAGGGCGCGTACCGAGAATGGAGGGTCGATGAAGTATGACGGCTCGAGGGCCGAAAGGGCCGTAGGTTATCACCACGCATCGCCACCCCCGGAACTCGCTCGCGCGCGCGCGCGCGTTTACGACTGATCGTAAATGCGAGACGCGCCCCACGCTCCGCACGGGGGTGAGCCCGGACCCTTTACATCGCTAATATCGCGCGATTGTGGTGCTCCTTACTTCTCCGTCCCACGGAGCGGGAAAGAAATGTCTTTTCGCGCGGTCTCCCGGCGCCCCCGAGCGCTGACGAACTATTGTGGGCCGTCGTGTTGACGAGAGGCGGGAGCGCCTCACAATGCTCGGGGACCGGGGCGCGTTCGACTGGATGGAATTTCACTCCGATGAAATTTAATTTCTTCGCGAGCTCGTGTCCGAGGAAACGCGATCGAGCGTCTCGCAAGGATTGGATATCGAACCTCGTCGGGGACGGAGGGGAGACGATCCGCGGATGCCGTGAAAATCGGACTGCGGGGGTTCACGCGAACCTAGGGGGTGGAAGTGAGAGGGGGGGGGGAGGAAGGGAGCACGTCCGTACGAACGGACGTGGCCTTTTTCCGTTGAAAGAGCGAAAAATGAGGATTCCGTGCGCGGAGGCGGAGTTATTGAATATCAAAGTTTCGAAATTCCGCGGTGCCAGCAAAGTTCACTCGAAAACATAACTTATAAGTAACTTCGACTCCGGGCCGGGTGGGGTTCGAGCCGGGGGAGGGGTATGAGGACAGGGAGACGACGGCGGGTCACCCGACTAAGGGTGAAAAAGCAGAAGGGCGGAAGTCGGGAGTCGGGCTCGAAATGGCGGGGGTGGAGTCGCGCTCGTGTAAGGGGGCCGCCGCCGGGGGTGGCAGACGGGAGAGGCGAACGAGG
>NW_014565009.1:381-628 GCF_001313825.1 Dinoponera quadriceps | reverse complement strand
TTTCGTGTCTAAATTATTTATTTTAATAATTAAATTATTAGAGAATTATCTACTTTATTTAGGTAAGTATTTTTAATTGGGAAATATCATTGTAAAAAGTTTTTTGATAAATTATATTTCATTATGCCCAGCTTCTCGTATGTATTTACTTAGGTATACGTTGACATAGTAAATAATTGCAAAACTTGTCATCTGCTGTTTTGGATACCTAAATAATAATTAAAAAAATTCTTTATTACAGCTTCAC
>NW_014565009.1:0-266 GCF_001313825.1 Dinoponera quadriceps | reverse complement strand
GAAAAACTCGCACACAATAAGAAATCAAATTTAGAGAGACACTTCACTAAAAAACATACTCAGTTTGCTAGTAAATATCCAGCCGGCGAAGAACTAAAAAAGCTGTCGACGAGCTCCAAAAACAAAAACAGCAATCAAGTTCCATGTTAAGTAACTGGACGCAATCTACAAGTAATGTTAATCCGGCAAGCTTCGCGGTATCACTAGAAATTGCAATAAAAGGCAAATCATTCACAGATGGTGAGTATGTCAAAGATTGCTTCATA
>NW_014565008.1:0-444 GCF_001313825.1 Dinoponera quadriceps | reverse complement strand
TGTCGGTGATAATATATTCTTGTTTGAGGATAAAATCTCAGAAATGCACCTAAGTTGTGCTTCTAGCGTGTCGTCACTAGCCTCATGGGGATCTCTAGCGGCCAACGCAAGGACCTGACGCCTGTCTTCTCAATGTAAAATATTCACTACGATACTGAAGGATGTTAATGAATGAAAAAATTAGAAGTAAATTGGAACGTATGTAAATTATGCTGAGTACTTACTTGCTAACTTGTGATATATTAACCTTTCTTGAGTCTCTGAGGACTAATTTTGGGAGTGGTCTCGTGACTCGGTTTGCGGAGGAATCGGCTAAGTGGCAGATGCACTAACGACGGTTGAATCGAAATATTGAGAGATTTTTATACTTGGACTATTTACCGGAATATCGAGAAAAATAATTTACTAAAGAGATCCCGATTTGCACAGCGAGTTGTTCAGCAG
>NW_014565007.1:0-229 GCF_001313825.1 Dinoponera quadriceps | reverse complement strand
AGACTATCGCTGTTCAAATACGTTCCGTTTCTCATTTGCGCCGTCTCTTATATTGTAGCATTTATTAGGCGTTGCTCTTATCGATTTCGGATTTTTTCGTTTTACTCGTTGTTTACTTTTGGCTCGGAACGCGAAGACGAGAGAGAGAGAGAGCGAGCGAGTCCGGCAACGTGTATTCGAGGAGATTGTCTCGGGAAAAACGTCGAATATTTTCACTGGTAATTGTAAA
>NW_014565006.1:0-1031 GCF_001313825.1 Dinoponera quadriceps | reverse complement strand
GTAATTCTAGTGGATGCGGGACGCGGAAAATAAAAGCTTTCTTTTAATTTGGAATAAAGTAAAAATCGCAATGGAAGGGTTGTATCATACGCCTTTCATGGAAATATTAACTCTTAAAATATATCTAATCAAAGGGATAATTTCCAGATTCCCCATAATTTTTTAAAAAATATTCATAATCATGGGGACAGTTTCCGCACAACTTCTTAAAAAATATTCCTAATCAAGGGGAGAGTTTCCAGGTTCCTCACAATTTTTCTAATCAAGGGGACACTTTCCAGATTCTCCATAAACCCTTAAAAAACATTCTTAACCATGGACAGTTTCCAGATTCCCGGTAGTTCCTTTAAAAACATTCTTAAGCAAGGGGACAATTTCCAGATTCCCCGAAACCATTCCAATAAATCCTTAATTAAACCTCAGGTAGAATCAACGAACCTCCCATGAAATCACAAATAATACTAATATAGAAGATCATTTTGAAGTCTCCCACGCATTCCCAATCGGAAATTCATATGAAGAACGAAATGAAAATTCACATGTCTTCCACAAGAAGCCTAACCTTTTAGATTCTAGCGCACAGAAGAATGACGCCCAGACTCTCCACCTACGGTTAAGTAAAAATATGAATAAGAATCAGGAAGGAAATTTCTAATCTTCCTATCAAAATCTTAATATTTCTAAATAAGAAGTCAATCTTCAAACATTCCACATATATCTTGAAATAAATAAAATCAGGAGAAAATATCCCATAACTAACCTTAGAAGAAAATTTTGAAAAGAATCCTCAAGGCGCTAATAAAATTTTTAATACCAAAAATGAAAAATCAAAATATCAAAAACAAGATCTAATATTTTTTTTGAATAATGTCGCCAATAAATTCAATGAAACTCAGGAAGGACTTAAAGCCTCCTGCGAAAACATTAAAACTCATAAAATTAAAGAACATAGTATAAACATTTCAGTCAAACAACTAATCTTCAATAGAACCTCCAGTGTAAAACCAGTAATTGATCTCCAAAACTCTCCT
>NW_014565005.1:402-613 GCF_001313825.1 Dinoponera quadriceps | reverse complement strand
CAGGTTCCCCTCTCGCTCCCTCCTACTCACCTGACCACCATTATCAACCTCTAACCCCTCCAACACCACCCTATCGTAATATTCCTTCACCCTACCTTTGGGTTTCGCCTCCCCCGTCTCCTCCATATTATTTTAATCCACCCTCGCGATCCCCTACCCCAGACCCACGGACCCCAGACCCATCTCCGTCCCCGTACGATTCCCCTACTTC
>NW_014565005.1:0-235 GCF_001313825.1 Dinoponera quadriceps | reverse complement strand
ATAAATATCGAAATTATTATTCTAAAATTCCCATTTTATTTAATACCATCGCGCGTTCACTACCCTTTCCCCAGTTACTCCGCTCGCGGTCCCATCCCAGGTAAAGGGCTTCGGTGCCCTGACCTAAATTAGGACCACCCTGCGTACGCTCGCATCAGTGTAAAGAGACCCTTCCGGTCTCTGACTTGCACCGCCGGCTTTCGGGTACGTTTGGGGCACGCGCCTACACGCGCGG
>NW_014565004.1:0-675 GCF_001313825.1 Dinoponera quadriceps | reverse complement strand
AACCTGCAGCAGTGCACGCGTCACGGTCTTCGCATTACAAAGATACACCGTATACTCCAATTCGCTCAATCTCCGTGGCTCCGCGATTACATCGAATTAAATACACAGTTTAGAACACGAGCGACGAATAATTTCGAGAAAAATTTGTATAAATTGATGAACAATGCTGTATTTGGAAAAACGATGGAAAATGTACGCAATCATGTAGATGTGAAACTGTTGACATAATGGGATGGATGGTACTGTGCCGAGGCAATGATCGCGAAACCAAATTTTCATAGCCGAAGCATTTTCGCCGAAAATTTAATTGCCGTCGAATTACGAAAACTCGAAGTGAAATTCAACAAGCCGATCTATGTGGGTATGTGCATCCTCGACATATCAAAGGTTTGCTTGTATGAATTTCACCACGAGTACATGTCTCCTTCATATCGCGAAAAATGTAAAATGATGTACACCGACACCGACAGTCTAATTTACCACGTAGAATGCGAAGACATTTATAAGCACATAAAACGCGACATTCATAAATTCGATACATGTGATTATCTTGCTGACAACGCGTACGATATACCGCTTGTAAATAAGAAGATTCCAGGTCTGATGAAAGATGAAAATAACGGATTTATAATGACAGAATTCGTCGGACTTAGAGCGAAGATGTATGCGCTGAGA
>NW_014565003.1:0-1288 GCF_001313825.1 Dinoponera quadriceps | reverse complement strand
GGTTCCGCGTCGCTAGAGTGTTGGCGGGAAATCCCCTCTGTCTGTGTCATAGGTAAGATTTATATTTTAAGAAGTACAGGACGAATCCCACATCGTTTCTTTGCGTCGCATGATTCGAATGTAACGTAACTAATTGATCAACGTCACTTCAATTCCTCTCCCCGCGTCTGAATCGTAAATAAGATCGTAATCATAGTCATTTATTAACGGTAAAATCTTTCAATTATTAAGTGATACGAAAGGAAATAATTTTACAGAATAATTTTACAGTAAAAAGGAAAAAGAGAAAAGCTTAAAAAACAATATGAAAAAGAAAGGTGCATAGTAATATAGCGACAGATTGTTAATAAGCAGCAGTGGCAAATAATAGTGAATAGTAATGGAAGTAAACCATATAATGATGCACGATTAAGTTGTTACGTACAGTATACCAAAATAAAATTGAAGTCATGAATGAGCAAAGATATGTTAACAATTTAGAAGAAAAATAAGTTAACCCTAATCGTGCGCACGTCTTTTGGCACCTTAATCTGATACATTCAAGTCATTTGTGTCCTCGTTCATTTCAAGTTTTGTAAAAGCTAATAAAAATTTGTAAAAAATCGTGAATACACTTCGAAGCCTGTAAAATAGAATTACTTGAGGAACGATCGCAAATGTTCACAAAAAGATTTCATTTTACTGAAAATATAAAGAGAAACTCGATGAAAACACGAGTCGTCCGGAGTCCACAGTGAGCGCACGATAAGTGTTAAAATAAATAAGAAATATGTGATAATTTACTGAGAATAATAAAAATAATTAAACAATCCAGACTGTAACTAAAAAATTGCTCATTCATATCTATAAACACTATAATCTTGCGTCGGGATGTTTATAACCGTCGTCGTCGGTTGTAGCGTTATCGTTTAGACGCGAATTCGATCGAGGGAATTTCTCTTGTACGCTCATAACGGATAAGATTCGAATTGCGCCGATGCATTTTAGAAGCCGGACCAGTCGAGGAACTCGTCGCTGTCCGCGAGAAATCACGAAGTTACATAAGAAAAAAAAAAGCAGCGGATCCTTCATAGTACAGCCAGTCCTCCCGCCGTCGGCGGGACGATGTCTCTCGTCGGCGCCTAATTTACTAAAGAGACCCCGGTGGATAATCCCAGTGGTGAGCTAATTCCGACGAGATAACGCACCACAGATCGGCTGCGCACGGCACCGTCGTACCGAATCACCTCAATCCTCCGCGATTTCCGCTGAGCTTCGAGCGCGATCGAATCGAATTCGGCGCGAAAGG
>NW_014565002.1:0-1479 GCF_001313825.1 Dinoponera quadriceps | reverse complement strand
CCTTCGAGTTCGGCATCAAGACGTGCACGGCCAGCGACGTCGGCCAATATTCTGCGCGCGCGATCGGCCAAAAAGGCGAGATAAATTCGGCGTTCGCCCTTAATGTCGTATGCTCCGGCGAATTGTGAAATGAATCTTAGTAACTGGATTATATGTCGATTATTGCAGCACGACCGAGTCGGGGTGCCCATTCTGCTGTATTCTATAATGTAAAGGACGCTCCGGATCTTGGTTTGGACTCGCGAATTTTCTTTCTTCCCGAAGCGCGAGATCACACTTCTAAGAAGCCGAATTTTCTGATTTTAATTTTCCGAGTTCTTCAATGAAAAACACATCCTCCACGCGGACACTCGACATCGGTGTCGAAAATCACCTCCGATCGGTCGTTTTCACGTTTTCTACTAGCCTTTCAGCTTCCGCGAGACTTAACGAGAAACATATTCAACTGCGTGCGCGCATACACGCAACACAAGCGTATATACACACACACACACACACACACACACATATTCAAAACACGCGCATACGCAATACATAGAGAAATATGCTCTATCATGCGAACGAATAATCGAATGCAAGCCGAAGACAAGAGACGGCTCATTATATGACGATCACGATGTTTTAGTATGTTATAACATCTTTGTGTAAAAATAAGGAGAACCGGAAGAAGACTATCTTACTTCCTTTTTCCCTCTTGCGCGTATACTATACGTAAATTATTTTGGAACATAAGGTTGCATCTTCCTCCTGTGTGTGTTTGTCATATCGCATGAACCACGCAGACGAGACGCGTTTTTACAACGACGACTACGACGATGACGATAACGATGACGACAACACAACGGAATTCCGAAAATTTGCGTCTCTCCAAGAAGCATTGAATGTGGATAGCACACGCAACTTATTACGCTAAATATTTGGGTTTGCTGTATTACACGTCTCGGCATACATGAGTAATATACATAAACGCACACATACGTATACACATTCACTCATCTATGACACATTGCGGTAGTGTTTGAAATTCAATCATCCATCGGCGAACCGTCACGATCAAATGCGATTTTTCTCCCGTTGAGATCCCCGCCAGCATCCTCGAACATCCGTTTTTAACAACAGCACATCCGAATATCTTACCGGGAGAATCCCTCGATGGCGTTAAAACCTGCACGATACGTGGTACTGCCGCGATGTGCCCTCTTATTCCACGTTAATGGTACGCACTGTCGTGTTATACTTGTTTGAAGACTGCTTCCGTCAGAAAAATTACGATATATAAAAATGATTTAAAATGAGTCAAATTGTGTATTCCTTTTCTCGTCACATATAGTATCATACAAGATATGTACAGGATGTTGCATCATATATTGAGCAGTACGTCGGGTTGTCGCTAATAAAGGCATGCATGAGAGAACGAGAGTGCGTGCGATTGGCCCGAGTTTGCGCGGCCGACTCTCATTCTCTCACGTATGTCCTTAC
>NW_014565001.1:0-2669 GCF_001313825.1 Dinoponera quadriceps | reverse complement strand
GCTACCTACGACGCCGGTTTGCTCGGATGTGTAAAATACTGCGCGGCCTCTTTGGCGCTCTCGATGAAGGAGAGCAGGCGCGCGAAGCGGTCGCCCAACGACAGACTCAAGCGCTCCGCGTACTCGACGCGACAGCGATTCTCGGGATATGTGCAAAACGTCACCGGCTCGTCGTAGGAGAAATTCATGTCTCGGCAGCCAGCAACGCGGCGGTGCTTGCAACGAAAGTCTAGTTCCTGACTGGATGTCATCGCGAGCACCGTTGCGTTGCTGACCACGTATTTAAGTCGCTAAGGGTTGCTCCTGCACGGGCGGTGGCTTCCCATCGAAATAGCGAATGTCGTACAGGTGAAGTCATGTCGCAAACTCGAGGTCGAGCACGGCCTCGCGCAGGTACTGCCAGTTCAGCCGGACGGCCGTCGCGCTGTCGGCGAGCAACCAGTCGGTGAGCATGCGATACATCGCTACCCACAGCGCCATGAAGAGCAACGCAAAAGCGCGTCGACATGCGGTCGCTGAGGTGGCGCGATTGTCGTAGTCACCTTTCCGACGACGATTGGGCGTGCCGGTGAACAAGATTCCCCTCCGCTCAACTCGGTGGTTTTCTCGCTTCGTCGACATTTCGACATTCGAATCGATTCTTAATATCACGCTTCCGCGCAAGTGGTGCGCAAACTCTCAGTAATCCTAAAAATTAGTCCGACGATGGATGTTCAAGCGTGTAATATTGCACTTCACTTGCATAATTTGACACCGAGCACGGTTCAGCGTTTGACAATGGCGGTGGCGGCGCCTTCGGTGATGTTTTCGACGCCGCCCAGTCCCCGATCGTTGGCGCAGTCGAGTTTCTGCGCAAAGTGTCCAGAGATGTGCTCAATTGTAACGACTTGCGCATTCCTAAGGTTTTGCGCGCGTATCGAATGTTGCTAAAGTCGGGCCAGCGAGCAGCGGCCACTAGCCTCGCCATAGTTTTCAGTCTGATCCACAACTCCGTCAACAGAATGACATTTTACAATAACGTTGCGCAATCGGCGTCGGGACTGACCTCGTATCTCGTAATTTGATTCCACTAGTCCGAGGCACGCCATCGAGATAACGATCAACGACATTTTCAACATCAAATATCGAAACAATAGGGCTGATTTAACGACGGCGGCCGACTGTAGCGCCGGCGCAAAAAATCCGCATCTGCGCATGCTGCACTGCGTCGTTCTCGAAACGTTGCATAAATACACCGGCAACACCGGCTGTTATCTGTACACAGAAACCGTCTCCCACGATCGCACCCACGACTCGCTGCTCCGCGTGTACGTGAACACCTGCGAATTATAAAAGCAGAAGGAAGACACCGGTAATGGGAAACCGGAGAAAGATACGCCAAAGGCACAGTCTCCGCCTCTTAAAATGCAATCTCCGTTGCCGAAAAAGCCGTGTCCACCGACCAAAGAGCTGTCTCCAAAGAGTTGTCTCTGCCGCGCGATGACATGCTCGTTGACGCGCCCAAACTTTATCGCGATCTCTCACTGGCGCAGTTTCCTCACGCGGCGGTAATGCCGAGTGAAGTCGACGGAGAATTCAAAAACGAGTGTTATGACCGCGAGTTCAATTCAGTCTAGGGGCGAGCTTACAGGGCTACGCATAAGCGGAAGTTCTGTCCCACGAGCCGCAGAGAATCCACCATGTAAAGACAAATAGCTCAGCATGAGCACAATTTCCGATATCAGGTGAGCCCGATAACAATGCTTGATAACAACGGTGGCGACGGCGGTTACTTTGCGTCAGCAGACGTGTGATCTGTGGTTGATTGATTGTGCAATAACGTCGATGATGACTTCGACGACGTCGAAAGTTTAAGCGCCGCGTCGGAACTAGCGGCTGAGCTCGAGTGTGAGAAACAGCGGCGAGACAATGTCGGTAGGAGGTAGGTTCGCTACGACGACGATCCACCGCCGCCGCTGGCTCGACAACATCTACGAACGCGAACACACCGACCACGGTGACTGAGCCGCCGCCACCGACGACCAACGAGCGATCGACGGCTTCAATCCGAAAGATGGCGAGCGACATGCCGGAAGACTTATATCAACAATTCATGATGGCGGTCGCAAGCACAAGCGAAAACGGAAACAGCATCTGCGGCGGTCCTGTTCGCGATCCACCTGATGCCGTCAAGATTACTGACGAATAGCAGCATCAGCAGCCATGCGTTGACGCCTGCCGAGTTTGGCTTGACAGCNGCCTGACAGTCAAAGAATTGCACACTTGGGATACATATGCGGTAAAATGATTCGCTACGCGTACCGGGCCGGCGTTTCGGTGACCGTCGGATGAAGCCACTCAATTGATACGTTAAACAGAGACGTGCGGTCGCCTGGTATTGGTGGAAACGCCGTTATTTACCGTATCGTGAACGCAATTGCAGTACCTCTGCCCTCAAATATAAAATTTTGACGCTTATTTGGCCCTTCGGTATCTCCCACTCCAATATTATTATTCGATAGCGCAATCGATCAAGAGTCCGAATCAGCTATACGACGACGCGGGCGCAGTAGACGCGCGATCGAAGAATGATCAATATTAGCCGCATCGTGATGGAGTCACCGATGCCCATGAACGATCCGCCGCCGGTGTACCCTGATCTTCCGCTGTCACGGTCGGAGACACCGGTA
>NW_014565000.1:0-1210 GCF_001313825.1 Dinoponera quadriceps | reverse complement strand
TTAGCTCAAACGAGGAAGTCATCGCCGAGACAGAAGCGTATTTTGAAGAGTTCGATAAATCCTATTTTTTGGAGGGGTTAACAAAATGGCAGGAACGTTGAGAGAAGTATATCTTTCTAAAAGAGGATTATGTTGAAAAATAACAAAAAATTTTTTGAAAAAATGGTGTCTTCATTTCTAACACGGGTACTTATAAACCGCCCTCGTATATTGAGCCGTGTGATTGAATTGCGTGCTTTTAAGAAACATTTTTGTGTAAGCAAAATAACATGGGTGTTATATATGATTGGCCAGAAAGCAGTAATTACTGTTGGGGAAAGCCCGGCTGGCGCCTATTTGGACACCCGGTGAGATTTGCGTTACGAAACCAGGCAAGAGAGTTTTTCTTGTTAACAAGACGCGCGTTATCATAGCTGCCTCCTAGTGGCTAAAATCCGCCGTCTAAAAAACATCTCGCGGAACATCTCGGTTGAGAGATCGTTTTCTTTTAATTGCCTACGGGATCTCCCGGTGTATCGGTTCGTTGCAAGTAATTATAATTAAATTAATTTATTGTTATTTACATGTTAATTCTCTCTTTGAATCGAGGAAGAAGGTATAAGAACCCTGACGCTCTATCACGCGGGATAGTGAAGAAATAGATTTGCTATCGCATAAATGAAATCTGAGCTAGCCGAGGTGGATCTGTTGCCGCGAGAGAGGAAGCGAAGTAGTCCTGCAACCGTACGAACAAATAAGTAGCGTTGCAAAAGCAGTTGCAGTAGCAAGAAATTAATGGTGCACTGTAATTCAGGTGATCGCCGTTAGTAATTGCGAGCGTTGCAGTGTGACAAAATTATTGCAGAAATGTTGCGGTGACAAATTAAACTTCGTATACGTCACGGATTTCTATGAATATTTTTTTTAAATGTCGGCACATATTTCAGCTTTCACATAATGTACGACACTTCATATGTTTGATACATGTGCGAGCGGAAAAACAACTGCAAACGACATCTGTCGGAATTTCGCGACTGAATTATGCATAGACACAATATGAGACTTCGGAGAAGTCTGAAGAAGTTTCCGCAAACCCGTCGAGAAAGAGCCATTCAAGAGAGAAGTCGGTAAGAACACTGGAAATTGTCCAGAGGGCCTAAGAGCTAATCGCAGAAGACCCAGGGCAGCCTCTCAGGAAATTAATGACAGTTTTGAGTGTGAGTGAGGCTAG
>NW_014564999.1:0-572 GCF_001313825.1 Dinoponera quadriceps | reverse complement strand
CTTAACAAACTTAACAAATTAATCTTAACAAATTAAAATAATTATTTGAAATGGAAATTTTCACTATACTATTTTTTGGAAAATAAAATTTTTATCAACCTATTTGTGACTACAATTATGAAATCAGTTCATAAATTCTCGCCGATGTCGATGAATATCTATACGTCTATATCTATACGTACCTATACGTAAATATCTTAGTATGATTTTATCAGTCGAATATTTTAAGTTTTTGTATGTTGGTGTTTTTACATTGACATTTATGTATGACGAGACATAGATGTCAACATAATACGTTTAGTACGATTGAAAATTGAGCCTGATACAGAGCATATCAGCCACTGCTTCCTACNCTGCTGATTCACACAGAATCATTTATGAGATTTATAGTAAAAATATTATATCCATCATGGAGAGGGAATATATAATAAACCGGAAATGTAATATTTAATTGCGGAGATGTGAGTCTCAAATTTTACGGAGATGCGTCTTAACAATCTTACGTATTATAAATATTACATGTTTTGCAATTTCTGTACTAAGCAGGAGCACGCAAGATAAAATGAAAGCAC
>NW_014564998.1:0-2546 GCF_001313825.1 Dinoponera quadriceps | reverse complement strand
CAGCTTTTATCTTAATTTCATCTGTTTTTCGTGAAGATCCAGGCATCTTTCCACGACGATCAGTTCCAGGTATTTCAGCATTCAGAGCACGAGTTAACCACCCTACAGAAATTTTATAGGTGTCTAAAAAAAAGTTCCTGCAAACCGACACTACTTCTGACTTTTTTTTTTGACAGAAAATACTTGTAGCTGCATTTCTCATAGGTCTTTTAAAAGTTCTGGACCGCCTTTGTTTTATTAATCGCTGATGAACTGTAGTACACAGATATAGATTCTGGGTTTCAAAGTCTTTTAGTTTCCAGAAATTATCAAAATAAGATTTTCTTTCATTATATTCTACGTGATCTAAACATTTTTTTAGCAAAAGCAATCTTTATTTTCAAAAATTTTGGCACTCACAAGTTTTGATTTTTTGTCGTGTATTCTTCGCCATGATTTCTCTTAATTTTTCTGATATTTTGTGCGTAACTATCTTCATTTCTTGCCCGTTTTCTTTTCTTATCTTTTTCTATCTGCACCATTTCTGGAGTTTCTAAATTTACAGTGAAGTCTTAGTATGATTCATCTGAAGATGATAATTGTCTTATTCTTTTCCATTTCTTGGAAGTATTACGTGGTCGTATAATATTTGCATATCACATCATAATAATATTATCCGAATAATAATTAATATATTCACAGAATAAGTACGTTGTCATTAACTTACCTGAACCGCTATCTGTTGACATAATGGTAAAATATATAAATTATTTGCCACCAATAATTAGTTCTGAAGAGCCCAACTGAATTATATTGTGACATAAACATTTTACCGGCTTACTATGTAGTTCAGAAACGCGTCAAAGAGGGCCACGCGCCATTTTCAAGTTATGTTTATATAATTTCTTTAAATTTTTGACTTAGACCACTTTCATAATTAACACTAAATGAATTCCGTATAACGTTGAAATTGCAACCACTATCTAAAGGTTCATTTTTGACGATATCGTAAAAATTACATTAAATAAATTTAGTTTAAAATAATGTTGGTGTGAAATAAGTGATAAACTCATTTTTTTTTAATTTTGATTTAGACCACTTTCATAATTATGGGTACAATTATACTGCATTATTTATATGCATGTTTTATTAAGTTTTATTAATTAGTTTTACGAGCTTTCTACAAGAAATGTAACTCTAATGATAAAGTAATTTGTTAACGTGTTAGTATCAGTATTTCTTCATACATTACAAACTAAAATAATTAATTTTGTTTTCAACTTAAAACATATTTATAATTTTATATATTTAATATATAAAAACACCTAGAATCTATCACTATTTTGGGAAATTAAACAAGATCCTAAGATATAACCTAATTTTGGGAAAAGAATGGGATTCCCAATTGGTATTGAAGTCGGTTAACCTATTTTAAAGCAACTATAGATATTCTAATTGAAATTTATATTATATCTCGAGAATTTCTAAGCGGGATGGAACTTTTTATAATCTCTTCAAACGTCTATTCGTACAAATACACTACTTTTGTACTTCGTTGATTTTCTTGCATTTTCTTATTATTCGTGGCATTCTACGGAGAAAAATACAAATAACATTATAGAAAATAACATTAAAATAAAACTAAGCAATTATGGGGACGATTGTAACGCTACGATTTTTTTCAGAGTTTGATGTTACTATTGTTCTTTAATAATATTTTGCAATTAGCAATCAATTTTTTAAATAAATATCTAGAATATCGATTGAAATATGCAAATCATCAACGTAGATAATTATTAAAATGTATTAAGATAATATGTTATATCTTCGCCATAAAGAAAGAAAAATATATTATCAGATTTTGTGTACGCAATGAAACTTACTTGAGGAATGAAAAAATAATTCCTGCTCCCGTACATATGCACGTTCCGTGAAAGTCATCAAGGAATTAACAAACAAATACCGATCTGTTTAGCAGATTTTCTCACAGTCACACATATGTAGCTATTATAGTTTCAGAAATGTTCAAGATGTTACAACTGTTCCCTTTTAATTTATCTCCAGTCTATCCTACTTTATTCTTTAGTTTGATGAGTTTTAGCTATACATAAGTGTTGATACGCATTGTATCAGATATTTTTTATATTACAGCACTTATGGAGTCTGTTAGCGAGGAATTGCGTATATATAGTAAAGGAAAATCTTCTGTTAAATTTACCACCATTTTGCCGAGTTTTGTAACTACCGGTTTGGTCAAAAACCCAAGGCTAAGGTAAGTTTATTGTTCTATCATTATAATGAATGATTTACAAGGATAAGCAGGAAGTTTATAAAATAATTTATCTGTTTAATATATTATTAGCTTCTATAAAATAAGTATATATATTTTTTATTACAGTAGCGTACTTTCTAACGTCACATTTGCATTATTATAAAATAGTTAAGATATTATTTTTTAAATTTATATTTGTTATAGTTGTCAGTAAAAAATATCTTGATTATAAGTTTATTCTTTATCGTGTCATTAATGAGAACTTAAATAGATTAAAGTTAAAGTGCTTATTCGG
>NW_014564997.1:316-617 GCF_001313825.1 Dinoponera quadriceps | reverse complement strand
CAAAATTAATGAATTAAAGTTTGAATTGCTACCTCATGCACCCTATTCTCCAGATTTAGCCCACTCGGATTATTTTCTGTTCCCAAACTTAAGAAAATAGCTCAGTGGTCAAAGATTTTCCAACGATGTAGAAGTGATGTCGGCAGTTAATGGCTATTTTGAAGAGCAAAATAGTTCTTATTATAAAGAGTATATCGAACTTATTGAACATTGCTGGAAAAAGTGTATAGAGCTGAAAGGAGATTAAGTTGAAAAATAAATACATTTTTTTCCAAAATTTGTATGTTTTCTTCGTTGGGTC
>NW_014564997.1:0-201 GCF_001313825.1 Dinoponera quadriceps | reverse complement strand
GTTTGACTATGTTTACTGTATGTTTTTGGGGTCGCTGAATCCGAATCCGAGGTCTGTTTAACCCCTGGACGTCAGGGTTTGGCCATAACCTCAAAAAACACTTTAACATTTATTAAAATGTCTAATCTCGATTATCCAAAACGATTGAAAACCTAAGAACCAGGTAACTCATTGACTCGCCAACTGAATTTATAACTCCAT